>NW_010127653.1:663-8398 GCF_000699245.1 Pterocles gutturalis | reverse complement strand
GAATCAATCACGGGGGTGTAAGAAGACCCTCTTGTTTGAATGTTGAAGGGTTACTTGAGCAAGTGCTCCAGGGGCTGTGAGACACCAAGAATCCCCTCCTGTCCTCGACAGATGTATCAGCAAAGCCAAAGTGCTTGGATGAAGTCAATGTAATTATTCTGCAGTCCTGCAGAATGACAGAAGAATTCAACTCTTTCAATCAAGGGAACCATTTTCTATCAGAGATGCTGAGGAGGTGGGGTGGAAATCAAGTGGTGTAACCTAAATCCTCCTCTCTAACCAATAAGAAATAAAGATGATGCTGGGCCATCCTTGACTCATGACACTACCCAGACCATTCCTTGCTGAGAGCCCCTGTAATGTTCGCTCAATGGCATAAGTTGTTAAGGGTGTGAAAAGCTCATGTGTGCTGGAATTTAATGTTTTTGTCAGTCCCTTCTGGTCTCTGAAACCACATCATCATGGTGTTTCTGTTGTTTCCTGAATTAAAACTAAATAAATCCCAGAATGCTCAAATTGTTTACTTTTTAGCTACCCCTTTTTCTGTGTTAGCTGAGGTGAGCTTGTTCCTCCCCCATGCCTATCTGTTTTGCTGCAGTTCGCTGTCCCCTCTTGCCTTGTTTTTTGAGTAGGCACTCGTCAGGACAAAGGCCACCCTTTTGGGGTGTTTTTGTACCATGGGATAACACAAACAGCCTTGATTCCTATCCCCTGTGTGCTATGAACTTTTTTTTTTTTTTTTTACACTCCGTTTAAACAGTTCTGCACCCAAATCTGTCACCTGTGACCTCGTTAAGTTGCATTTAATCACACAGGGATGCCCATCAGGCCTAACCCCATCATTTCCTGAGGAATTTTCCCCTGGTTTACTTAATAGCTCTCAAGCACTAAGCGGGAGACCTCCGGGTGCTGCTCCTTGTGCATGTTGGGTTACAGGCATTTATACTGCATTTAAATAAACAGTGTTTTGCAGGAACACTTGTTTTGAAAAACAAACTTCTGGGCAGAAGGAGCTAGTTCACATCAGTGCCAGATTGGTAGCCATTTGGCTTTTCCCAGCAGATGGGAAGAGGTCAGACATTTTTGGGGGAGAAAAAAAAAAGGCACCCTTCCCCAAACAATAGCTAGGATTTCATGCCCCTCACAGAGAAGAAAAGCCTGAAACCAAAGTGGTTCACAGGGGTGCTTTGGGAAGGAGGGCATGGTTGCATGCCTGGAACATGATCCTGGGACACCTCAAAGGGTGTCTGGTACTTACTGTGATCTCCGCCCAGAAGCATGGCTTTGTCTCTTGCTCACCCCTGTCTTCTGCTGGGTGTGTGCTGGCCCACCACCTTAATTCACGAGTCAAATGGCTTTCAGAATGGTGAAGGGCACTGCCCTTGTTCTGCCTATCCTGCCAGCTCGGCTGCCTGCTCCCCTGCCCATGAAAAAAGGTTTAACTTCTGGGAAGGGAATAATGAAAAAGCAAGGGAGGTTTCTGTCCTCTTGGGCAAGGGTCTTCTGTGTGATTCAACAATTTTTTTTCTTCATAAATAGAGCTTGTATTTAGACAGGCAAAGGTAGGAAGGCTGATCTTGGGTGTCTTCTGTGTCTTTCTAGGACTTTCTATGTGGCTCTCCTAAATCATTAGACACTGGCAGTAACTTGGCCACTTTGCAAGCCCCATGATGGGCTAAGCAAGGGTGGACGTGGGCAGTGGTGACAGTTTGCTGGGGCAGCAGTGGGACGGCTAATCTTGAGGTCTCTGCAGTTTTCCTACTAATTGTACTGGGGCTATGTGAGGTGGAGCTGCCCTTCCAGAAGGAAAGCCTGAGCCATGAAGCAGTGTTTACAAAATGGTTGTTTGAGAAGAATTAGGTGAAGATCCTTCATGCTCGATGTGACTAGGTACGACTTGGTGCATATATATCAAAACGCATATACATTTCCTTGTTGCCCAGCTGTTTGCTGCTATTTAGGGGAGGTGAAAGTGTGGAAGGGGGAAGGTGGTTCTACTTCAGGATCATCACTGTGTCCTAGTGCTGTATCCTCAGTTTTCCTTTTGATCTTCCATGAAAGACAGTAAGCTTGGTAGCAGAGTGTGCAGCCAGTGAAATTAATGCAGGTATTTTACAGAGAGAAACATTTACCCCATGTGCTGTCTTGCACATTATGCTACCTTCCTCTGAGAGAGCTCAACTTGATCTCTAGCCTCTGTGCAGCACCTTGTCCTGACATTTTCAGGAGGATGTATTTTAGAGCTGACCTTTTAGTCCTGCAATAGGATCACAACACATTCACCTGCACTATGGTGCTGTTTCTTTCTCTTTTCTCTGTTATGGAGCTGGGCCACTGTGATGGAGAATGGGAGCCCTCCCCTATCTGCAAAATCACTGTCCCCTCTAAAATGACGGAGACAATTTATTGGGTGGGTGAGATGAAACAACATCCACTTGTTTCATTCTTTTTGGTTGTTCTCAATAGCCAACATCATCTAAAATTGCTGCTGAAGTCATTCCTGCCCCATGGTGCCTCAGGAGGAGGTTTGGAATGGTGGTCCTGGTGAAGCCACGTGGGTGCTGTGGGTGCTTTCATATTTATCAGATCAGAGGCTGCGTGTCAAAACAAGGTGTTCAAACTTCTGGAAAGATTGTCTTTTGAGAGCCCTGGGGCTGGGCTACAATATGAATCGTTTGTCCGTGGGAAGGGTCACCAATTAATTAGCAGTTTTATTAAAAAAAAAATTAAACTGGCAGCCCTTCTGAAATTTAAGCACATTGTTCATGGTGTAATTATAGATGAAATATTAGAGAAGTGGACTAATTACACACAATGCACTTGAGCCCAATTAAAATAGCATCTGCAATGAACGTAGGGGTATTCTCTTTCACTAATAAGAAATACTTTCTTAACAACAGAAAATAAAATAGCTAAATTGGATATGTAGTTGAGATTATAAATATCCTATTAGCATATAAAATGAGGATTAACCTTATTTAATCACTGCTTGCTTGATCATCAAAAGTCGTGTTTCACCTCTATAATGTAGCTGTATCTGGAAAAAAAAAAGCAGCATATTAATAAATTTAGCTAATTAGGTGCTTTTCTTCCTCTGATCAGTAGAGCTGGTGGAGCAAACTGGCTGCCCCTAACCAACTGGCTCTTCCTTATGTGAAGTTTAAGCTTATTTCCAAGACTTATTGGTGAAGACATAGGACTTACTGTATAGATTTGTATATAGGGTTCTGGCCCATATGGCTTGGTGGAAGCAATCACATCAAAGGGGACCTCGAGTTGTGAAGCTGACGGAGAGGAGAAAAGAGATGGAAAAGAAGAAAAGGATTTAAAATATGTATTTTATCTACTGCAAAGCAAAGCTCTGCCTAAATATCACCATTTTAATTTCAGCTCAGTGACTCTGGAGGTCAGACCAACTTGGTTTACCATGGGTCTCTCACCGTCGGTGTCCCCGAAAGCCAGCTGGCGTTCGGAGGATGCTGCGCTCCCAGCGTGGTGGGGAGATGTGCTACCTGCCAGCTGGCGACCTGGCCACAGCGGCGAATGAAACAGTCTGCCCTCTCCACCCTTTGCTATAAATATTCAGCTGATCTGCTATGCACAGAAGAAGAGCAGCTCTAAGTAAGAAGAAGGCTTTGAATCAATTATTTTGGAATGTTCTTGGCCAAGCCCTATAGGAAATGAGCCCTGTGGTACACTGGCTGCCGTATTCAAGGATTGCTTGGCAGGTTTCAGAGCTTGTCTTATTTAAAGACCTGTTTCGGCTCTGGCTCCATCCTGCTGCCCCTCCACTGGGTCTCTGCCTGGCAGAAAACAGAGGCAAAGCAACGGTGGGGCAGGAGCAATCCTACGAAATATGGGCATGGTTTGATCTAAACCCACGCAGCTCAGCTCCCTGTTTGTCTCGTGTTTTCATTAGCATCCGTGCGAGTTTTCCTGGCACAAGGGCCGGTGGCTGATAGCTTGCAGAAGCTGAGTTTTAAATGTGACTGTTGAAGTATTCCCAGGGGAAAGGTTTGAGCAATACCATCCTCGCTGGGCTGAAGCAGGGCCTTGCATCACTGAGGGAATGCATTTAAGGGCTGGGAGCTGTAGTATGGGTTCTTGGTTCCTTGGCCTAAGGTGAATGTTACCACCCTATGACCTGCCTCAGGATCACCCCTGCCTCAGGATCACCCCAGCCCAGGAACCACTTCAGCTTTGCTTTGACTCTGTGTGTTCGTCTTTGACACAAGTGTGGACATGGCTATCAAAAAAAACCCCTAAAACCCAACCCAAAATGAGCCCTAGCCCAGTCTCTCAAAATATCTGATACTGCAATGCTTAAAACCAATAAAGTGGTTGTCTCAGCTGTGGCAATTGTGCAAATGAGGATGGAGGCATAGAAAGTCCCATATTTATTTGCAGCTCCTCTTTGTGAATTTTCCCCACTGAGCTACACTGAAGCATCAGCTGGCCTCTGTCCTGACCCTGGGCAGAAGTGTGAATTTTCCCCTCCCTTCCACAAATGCTAGTCAAGTGCACCGAGGGACGGTGGTTTTTATTTATCGTATTCAAGGAGCCACAATTGGATGTTTCGCAACAAACTGGGCTCAGCTTGTGATTTACAGTAATGGGGAAGAGTGCTCTGCTGGCATGGCCTTGGTGTTGCCAAGTCTTGTGATGGTTGCAATGATTTTTCCTTACTGCCACAGCGCCTGGAGCAAAGTGTTCATAAGCATTTCAGCTTTTTTTTTTTTTTTTTTTTTTTTTTTTTTTTGTTAGTAGTGGCAGTGGAGGGCTTTGTTTTCTTGTATTAAGAGCAGCTTTCCATCCCTTAGGGCAGAACAAAAGAGCTTGGAAGCATGTTCTCAGTGTCCCCACAAAGACTCAAAAGGCAATAGGATTTTTTTTTTTTTTTTAAAGGAACCCCCAATTTGTTTTTTCACAATTGGTTTAAGTCACTCTGGCATGAGTTCATTTCCTTTCTTGCCTGATTCATGGATGCTGGAGATGGGCAGGAGTACCAGAAGCAGCAGCAGATCCTGCTGCGCTCTGCAGGACAGGAGGTGGCGGGACGCTACCGAATTGGGTCTGCAGAGGGTCTTGGGTTGATGAGGTAGACATACACCTTTTGTTGCTGTTTTTCACGCCTTTAAATCTCATTTACTACTTGTGGTTTTAGGCTTTAATATAATTTTTTTCTCTTACCTCGTAGAACAGGGTTAAGGGTACTGAAGTGAGAACATAGTTCGAAATATTAAAATCAAGCTCACGGTCCTATTTCAGTTTTCTTCAAAACTCCCACTTCCAGCAACTCAGGGCAGTGGCACAGCCCACCTTCTCATTTATGGCCTGCCACTTTCCTCCTCCTTTGCTTTTGGTCCTAGAAATCACATTCAACCAAATCCTTCAGAGAAAGACTGGAGGCAAATTGAAAGTGACTGGGAATAAAATAGACTTTGCCATGCGGAGGGATTTTGAGGTGTTGTACTGTCGGGGAGGGCTGTGGGTGAAGTGACTGAATCCAGAAACATATGGAGAACGGAAAGGTCTGCGGGTGATCATAACATCAAAAACATGAAATAAAGGCAGCTGCCTATGGTAGAAATGCAAGTTCAGGGACTCCGCTGCAAAGAAACAAAGGGAAATACAAAAGGGAATGTGAAACATTTTTCTGGCTTTCATGGCTATTCATACTGTGAAAAATCTCTCTTCGGGCACCAGTTTTAAATTGTTTATGTTTTATTTCACTGCTGCTATACCCTTAAATCACGGTAATATTCCTGAGCGTATAAAAGATAACTTGGGGGACTCTAGCTTCAGTGGCAGGAGAGTTAAATGATGCTTTCAGCATAGCTCCAGCCAAAATCCTTCCTTTTTTTCCCCCCCATCCTGAGCATCGATGAATTAGGAAAACTCAGTGGTAATAACAGCTTCTTGCCTCGTCAAATGGGCCAGAGTTAAACCAAAATGAAGCTGGCAATTGACTTTTATCCACTTACATGCAATTAAGAGGAAACCTCGGCTCCTCAGGAGTTGTTATTCCCTGCAAGGAGAGAAAGTTGGAAAATAAAAATCCCTGAGTGCCACAAAAATGTCAGGTTTGGGTCCAACTTCCCAACAAATGGCAGCCTTCCCTTCAAAAAGTTTATTCATCACTTAGACACCAAAAATGAAGCGGCCGGATTTCCAGAAGTGCTCAGCAGCCAGCAGATCCCTTCAAGAACCTTTCTCCTGCGTGCTCAGACCGTGGAGCAAGAGCAGCTGCTGCCCCTTCTGTGCTTTAGGTGGTGAGGGGAAATTTGGCCACTTCATTAAGATGCATAAATTGGGCTTGAACTCAATCTCCAAGCCTGGCCCTGGCCACCATGGTTGGTGGTCACTTCTGATCATCCCCTTCAATTCTTCCAGGGAATTCAGCTTCACCTTGGAGTTGCTCCATGATGGGTGAAGGGTTCTGTTGTGACTCGGGGTCATTTTTATGGGAGGAAAGCAGGAGCCAATGTGCTTTGGTGTTGGGGGGGAGGAGTAGGTCTTTCCCAAAAAGATCAAAGGAGTGGAGAGGAGGGGACTGACTTTTAGCGAGAGGAGAACAGCTCCCTCTGCACTGTAGTTCATGGCTTGTTTTCAAGACCCATCATACGATTTCTTCCCTAACGGGGGGAAGACTTGGTTAAATTGTAAATGAGTATATTTCAAGCGCTCTGAGGAAATATGTTCTTTCCCCATAGTGCCCATACATTATTTCCATGTAGTTACGGGGCCTCGCATTTCCTGGAACTATCATCCAGACCTTAATTCTCCTCACACGACATCCCTTTAAAATTGTGAAGCTCTCTTAATCAACCTTTGTATCAGCGGCAAATTTGCAGTATGACCTAATTTGAAAGATGTCTCAAAGTGCTGACTCAAAGGGTTGGTGAATAAAGGCCGGTCATTGCCGCTGTGACACTAATGCGATGCAAAACAAAATCGAGTTGCATCAGCTGAACATTAGTTTGCAAAAAATATTAGTGATTAAAGCCACTTGCTGGTCATCTTTTATTTATACTTAAGAGATTTATACTTTTTTGGGGTCTGAAACAGCTTGAAACCCAACTTCTGGAGGAGAGGCATGAAGAGACTCTTTAATGGTGAAAAATTCCACTCGGATCTATACATCTAAGCTGCATCATTTGCACTTCATAATCTCCTCTCTTTTATAGAGCAGGATGCAGACACATTATTTTAGAACCTTTATTAAAATATTTATACAGCAACAGATGAAAATTCTCATCCTAATGTGTCACTTTGCATTTTTCGGTTACGTTCCAAAGTCTTTATCTTTTTTCCTTCTCTAATTGAAACACAGCTGATACTCCTTCATTCTCTGGATAAGTAACTGTCTTAAAAATTACTAGAAATTACTTTGGGACTCAAAGAAATAAAAAGGAAAGATGGGATTTAGGCCAGAAAGTTTATGGGGAAAAAAAGTCCTTCAAAAAGCAGAAAAACGCGCATAGCTCCACCGTAGTTTTATTTAACTTCTCCAAAGAGAAAAAGTGAGTCTAAATCATTGAGTTTTTTGCTAGGATTTTAGGGGTTTGTAATTTAAACTTTTTTTTTTTTTTTTTTTTTCTTTAGCTTCTCTTTTTCGTGCTTTCTTAAGGAAACTTACATGAGCTAGAACAACCTGGCTAGACAGGAACACAGTGCATTTCTTGGTCAGTTTGTCAAATATTGGCTGCTAATTAACACACAGAAGAGTTACTTA
>NW_010127653.1:323-603 GCF_000699245.1 Pterocles gutturalis | reverse complement strand
TTTTTTTTTTTTTTAATTTTTAAATTGAAATGTCAATAATGCAAATCGTCTAATATATGCTGATAAAACATCTATGACTTTGCACAGAAGTGGCTGAAAACCAGACACACGCACACACAGACAGAATAAGGGAGACAGGCCATTAATTTAAAATTTAGAGGACCAATAAGTTTTTGATAGCAATGGGTTACTGTGCTAATGATTATTTAACTTGCTTCATGTTGGGTTAAGTACGTATGGCTATGTAAAGTGTAATGCCTTATTGAAGTGCGACAATGAG
>NW_010127653.1:0-301 GCF_000699245.1 Pterocles gutturalis | reverse complement strand
TCAAAGCGGGGGGAGCAGTGAGATTATAAAAAGCAGTTGTTACTATATGATAGCACATTTCAAGCAGTTGTGAAGCAGAAGCTGCTACAGTTAAAGAAGTAAATTTTGCTACTCCAGGAAAAAAAAACCCATACACAAACCCAAAATACTTCGATGTTTCCCCTCTGTTCCTTCTTAGCCTGTTACTTTAGCATGGCTACATTTATTGATGGTTGCAAGCACAGAGAGGGGAGCATGATTGGAGGTTTTACCTTGCTGATTATTCTCCTAATTCTTCTCATCCATTTTATTTTATTATTTA
>NW_010127652.1:0-31257 GCF_000699245.1 Pterocles gutturalis | reverse complement strand
GTGGCGCATGAAAACTGTGGGACTTCTGAGTTTACGGGGAATTTTATAATGTTGAAGTTGTTTAATTAGAAACTGGGCTGAAGTGACAAATGCTGCTGAACTTGTGACCTTCGCTTCCTAAGTCAATTCATGAGTGCTGGCTAAACTGTTAAAAATAACACTCATCTTAATTCCTTCTCACTCAACCCGTACCTCTCTCACAGAAGCAGGTGTTTCATTATACCGCATTACATAAAACACGTTATTTAAATACCTTCTGGAGCCATCCATGTGTTTGCTATCCTTTACGATGCAAAGATGAAAGCGCCGCTTCTTGACCCATTTCATCCCCCGAGAGCTGGGGAGCACCCCCGTTTCCCAGCACAGCTGCTTAAGCTTGAGCTGATCTTCTCCCCCGGGTCTCCTCCTTGGCCAATCCTGAGCACGATGGCCAACGGTGTTCCCATCAGTGCCATCCAGCTTCTCTCCCTGGTGATCTTGGAGCTCCCCAGAGAAGAGCGCTTTTGCCCGAGTGCTCCTGAAGGCACAGATCCCAGGACTGGGTCCTGCACGCCAACCATTTACTAGGGCTCAGCAGACATCTCAGACTGACAAGAGTTTCTCTCCTGGAAATAATTTTTTTGCCCCACCATCTAGTAAAGATGGACGAACAGATCTTCACTCTCCCAGTGTTGCAAACCCTTTGCTCTCTATTCTAAGTCAGTTTTTCTCATCAAGTTCTTGCTAAGTGTTGTGCTCCACCAAAGCGTAGGGAAGGCTTAATCCATGGCACCATACTTCTCACGTGTAACTGGAAAGTTATCTACAAAGAAAACCACCTTCAGTTCAGCAGCAGAGCGGAGTTGTATCATATCCAACAGCTCCCCAGGAAGAAGTCCCGTTGCCTTCTTTTTCCTTTCCTTCTAAGTGCACCGAAACCTGACCACTTTCCTCCCTGCCATCCATTATAAGAAGCCACAGCCAAGAGATAAGGAATTTGTTCCAAGCACAGCTATCTCAGCAGTGAGACAACTCAGCCAGTCCATTATCTGATGATAGGCGGGTGTGTGAAAACCCAAAGAATGCTTCATTTGTATTTTCCAAATGCCAAGTTCTATGTTTTATGTTCTTGTAACACTCCCTGATCCCTAGCCAGTCCAAACAGCCACACTTCTCAACACCAGCAAGCATGATATGAAAATAAAAAAGAAGTGAGAATCCCACAATTCCATAAGCAAACCAGAACTGTATACTTTAAAACACAGATCCAGCTAACAATTGAAATATCCCATGCTAAATACACAGCTGCTTGAAAAGCTCAAGTGGCAATAAAACACCATAGAATATTTTCTCATGAATATTCTCACCCTGGAATAAATTCTCTCCTGAAGGTGCAGCAGCTCAACAGGCACATTGTTGTCCCTCTTCACACAAGTTCAAAAACAACCATCAATCCTTTCTTTCCTTTCACTAACACTTGCACTACCAAGATGCAACGTTACATCTCCTGCGGTCTCAAGAAAGCTGAGCTCAGGGCAGAGGATTATCACCACCAGGTGCTCAAGCTTTGCCAGCTATTGCTGATTATAAGTAACGAAGGGAGAGGGAATAAAGCCATACTGTCTGTTCGCCATTTCATAGTTACGGGTTAAAACCTACGTGGGACACTCTTTTAAATCACTGAGAATTACCGCAGATGGTTTATTACAACAGGCAACGTGGGTGGCAAGGGTCCTGAATGCCACTTTTTGCTCATTTTGCACAAACATTCAACAGGATATATTTAGTTTTAAGAAAAAGGCCAGAATCAGGATTGTTCCAGGCTATTTAATTAGGCCATGCACCTCAATGAACTCTCCTTTCACAAAAGCCCAAGAAACAATAAATTATCCCCGTATAAAAGATTCTATCACTTCTGTAGGCCCAACACGCTTCCTTTCCTTCATGTTTTTCATAAGGCACCAAGATAAATGTTTATTTTGGATTCCTGGGAAAAAGTCTGCCTTTCCCATTACCTCAATGCAACCAGAACACAACGTGGACTCAGATGCAGGGACCCGATAAATTAAAAAGCAGGAATTTTCTTTTTTCATCAATGAAGGGAAATTATCAACAGGGCTCCAGAAACCACCAGAACGTTCTTGTGTTTAATTTACCCTGGCTAAAGCAATTAGTATAAATATTGCAGTGTGCACCGCTCCATAAAACGGATCGTTCACGAGACATCCATTTCCGAGAGCTGAGCTGCCGAGGGCATTTGAAGTGACATCTCCTAACCTAAAGAGGGGAGAAGATCCTATTTTGTCTCCACTGTTTGAAAAGTTTATTTCTAGAAACAGTATTTGTTTATTTTTCACAGAGCTTCTCCTTTGTTTCCTTTGTTCAAATTAACAAGTTTTAAATATGAATCAAATTAGAACAAGTATTTGTCAAGTACTTAATAGTTTCTACAGCCCCTTGTAACTATTGTATTACGTCCCATTATGAAAACAGGCCCAAGCAATCAGAGTTTTATTGAGCTAGACCATTTCTCCCCTACCTCTTTCTACAGGACAGGGCAGAAACTTCATTTTGGACAAGTAATTTTGATACATTCAATGCAAAAACAACAAGGTGGTTTTTTTTTTTATTGTACAAACTATTTTTTGATCATAAAGGGTGTTTTCTTTTCCTGCTTTTTACAGAGTCTGCATTTTAAGTAGATTGTAACTATGCACTAGGGATCACCATAAGAAACTCTTTCACAGAAACACAAGGAAAACAGTAAATGTTAAATCATTTCAAATGAACAGGATGCTTTTTCTGCTTATGCCAGGTACCGAGTTCAGTAACAGGCCAAGGAATCGGAGACACAATGTTCTTTACCATTAGGTTTACCGGAGTTAGTCTGACCTGCTTCTGAGTTGGAAGGCACCAAAAGAAAATAAAAGGATGGTTTTTAAAAGGGAGCTTTCTTCTTTTTTTTCTTTTTCTTTTTTTTTTTTTTTTTTTTGAGGGGGAGTGGTGGTGTTTCCCCCCCCACCCCAAGTTCACATCTGATACCTCTAAAAAGAGCTGGACTTTTCAAATGCACATCAACACCCCACCTCAGCCCCTAGAGCCAGTCTGCTTTCCTTCACCTTCAGTCCACACTGGGGAGAAGTCAGTCCATAAACCCTCACTTATTTGGTGTGGTATTCAGCACACTAAGCAGAATCCTCTGCGTCTGACCACACATGTGCCAAGAAACAACTCTAGTGGTAATTAACAACAGGAGATAGTATTCATTTAGCCATCATGGCATACTGGGTGTCAGTCCTGCCCAGCTTTCCTTTTCTGCTCACGCTGCTGAAACTCTGGGTCCGTGACCACCTCCTCTTGAAAAACCAGCCTCTGTCCTGTTCAAAAAGAATTTGCGATATACATGGTCCTTCTGTTAACCAACTGCTTTCACACCAGTCTATGCCCCAGCCAAATCCATCGATAAGCTTCTTGAAATATGTGGAAAGTCACCTGTACTGTGTCCTACAACACGCTGCTGCTGCTACACAGCCGATGTCCTGCATCCTCTCCTAGGGATGGAAATCCCAGCTGTCTCACTGCACTTTTACACAGACTTTCTGGTTAACGGATCCATCTGGTGTCTCACCTTGTACTTATACTGTACCCACAGGAGAGAACAGTTTGTGTTTTTGTGTGCAAAGGCCACAACAAAGGAGCCACGATCCCAGGAATATCACAAGAGTGACAAAAATCCTGTTCCTGTGTTCATGGCTTTTTAACACAGGTTTTTTCACGAGAGTTGGCAGTAGCATAACAAGCACACTCACCTGTACACTCATTCAATTTAAGCTCCTATGATGCTTGTCCCTAACCAGATTGCTGCGTACAGTTCTTATTTTTCAGAAATTGCATGCTTGCACCAGAAATGTCTCACTGCAGCTTTATTCAGATCACTACATTAGCGTCACATCATCATAAACAGAGCTGTCAGACAAAGATGAAAGTCTTTCTGCAGGTAACTGCTATTAAATTTCACTGGCAGCATTTCTTAGGACATATTAAGCTGGCAGGAAGATGAGAAGCTGTGGTCTTGACTGGTGAGCCTCTTCAAAATGTCTAACTGGTGGGACATACAAATACAGCTGGTTAACATGACACGTTACTAATTGCACAGACTGGAGGGGATACCCAATGCCGTGAAGCTGATGGATTAATGTAAAAAGCTATGACCTGAAGAACTTTAAACAAACAGAATCAGCAATGATTGTATTTGTTCTAAGCTTAGAAGTACGTACTTAATTTTTCACATTTGTAATTAGAGTTAATATTATCCAGGTGCCAAGCTATTTCATATCACTTGTTCCTCGCAGAAACCTCAAAGCTGCTTCTTTTCTGAAGCCTGTGACCTGCATTTGGTAGTGCAAAGATGGGAATTCTGTGGTCCCACTTGCTTAAACTATTTAATAACCTGCCTACGTTTTCCACACATCAAATAAATGAAGTGGAATACAAAATGTAACATCTGTTTCATTCTCTGTTTAACATTACAGGGTTAAATTCTAAACAAATACATTTAGGAAGTCTTTTTAGGAATTTGTTAGGCTGAACACAGCTAATCAAGGCAGCAAAAATCTTGTGTATTTCCAGAATGACCTCTTTGTTTGACCTGAAAATCGTGTATATTATTTTAAGTTTCTGCACATGTAAAACCTTGATGGTGAAAGTCCCAGTTTTCTTTCCTTTTCTCCTCTTTTTCTTTATTAAAACTCCTCAAAAAGCAAATGCATGTTTGAGAAATGAAGCACAT
This sequence comes from Pterocles gutturalis, assembly GCF_000699245.1. Classification (NCBI taxonomy): domain Eukaryota; kingdom Metazoa; phylum Chordata; class Aves; order Pterocliformes; family Pteroclidae; genus Pterocles; species Pterocles gutturalis. The sequence goes on along the minus strand of NW_010127652.1, from coordinate 26,489 downwards.
AAAAGATTTCAGAGGAATGCTTTTAAACACTAGTAAGTGCTCCTTGGCAGTCAGCAGTTCGAAGTAAAGGTGTGAAACATCCCCAAGAGTTCACCAGTGTTACATTTGGATTAAGTATTAATTCACCAACTTCACCTAATTTCTAGTTGATTAATCCGTAAGAAATCAGGTGGATCCATTAATCAATTTATTGCTGAATATTTGACTTAATGAAGTATTAGCCAAAAGTTCCAGCACTCAGACTAAAAACATATTTTTTTCTTCCTTCATTTTCCCAACTGGCAGAAGAATAAGGCTTTAAAGACTAATGAATATAATGAGGAAAATATTTCATTTATTTTAGCAGTTTAACAAAATGAGGGAAGATGAACATTCTAACTGACAGACCCAGAAAAACCTTCATGTCATCAGATGTAATTTCCCAAAGCAAGTATTCTTTCAAATTTTCCCTGGACTTTTGGTTACCTTACTCCAGAATACAGAAGTACGACGACATTTCACTCTCCAACGCATAATACATTTTGGAATACAGTTGCATACTGATGCAGAAGATATTTCTTCTGGAGAGTTTGATGGAAAACAAATTAAATAAAAAGAGCTGACAGTCTGGGGAGAAATGGTCAAGTCTCAGACTGATACTGCTTCCCAGCAGACTGCAGAGCTAGACCTGGCACAAAACCCACAGCCATTTGAACCCAGCACACTGGCCAGAATTCAGCGACCCATTCTCGCGGTCCCATCAACAGGACGTGGTTCCACTTGCCTGCCTAGACCACTTGGCAGGAATAAGCCACTTGAAACTCTTCCTTCTTTTTAATTACTTTTGCTGCCTCTCTCCAAAGAGATTCCACAGACCAGTAACTCATCCTCACAAAACTGCTGGTCTGCAGTCTCGCAAGAAAAAGTCCTTGCCGCTGCCTTCCTCCTGATGTTAGGAACATCCCGCAGAGATGAACCATGCTCATGATGCTAGGGCCACACGGGCGTGCCAGACCCCCACCTGCTACCCTCTGTGTCGCTGGTCACTGAAATATTCCCAAAGGCAACACCACATTGGAAATGGATTTTTTACTTTTACTGTTCCCTGCGTCACAGTGTCTCTACCCTCTAAAATAAATTCCCAGGATTCAGTAATGTCTCCAGCTCATGTTTTCTGAACTACATCTGTCAAGTCCCAGTCACTAACCCTGAGCATTTTTAATCATCTTTTCCATTGATTTTTTTCCTCTGCTGTCAGAAAAACTACACTTCTCCTCTCTGGATCGCAGCGACTTCTTCAATATAATTTGAAAAGCAGTAGCAGCAAAGAAACCTACTGTAGTAGCAGCCAGCTGCTTGGATCTGAGATCAGATGATATTCCAGGAGCTTAGCGTTCTATGCAAGTTTTCACGTGATGGACTAGGAAGTCAGCACGTTTTTTTCCAGAATTAGTTGTCTATTATCAGTGCTGCTAACACACACAGCTGCTTCAAAAGATGCAACAAAAGACAAACAAGGACTGAATGAACGTTTTAGAGACTGAAAACGGGCACTGGGACTAAATGTTTATTGTAGAAGGACACAATTGTACACATGCATTTAAAAAAAACCTAAGGGGTTAAAAGGGAATTGTTATAGTTACTCTTATTCAGGAAAAAACCCAGAAAATTTAGCACAAACACCAGAGGAAGCTTCCCGAGTGTGAAATCCATGCGGTTTTGCAAAGGCTCCCCCATTGTCCCTTTCTATGTCCAGTGCTCCAGTTGACAGGACGCAATAGCGAAGAGTATAGCCTACAGCACAATTACCTACTGGCGGAAGACATACTGAAATGAACTACTACCAAAACTTAGTCTCCAGACTGACGATTCAACAGCACCACCTAGTTAAAAAACCAGGAACAGGACCAGCTGTACTTCTCACAAGTGCCAGCTCAATGTGCGCTCCAGCCACCATAAACGCTACTAAACCGAGCAATACCAACTTTTACCCCTTCTTTGCTCCAAGTGGTCAAATAAAGACAGAATTTATTCAAGCAGGCAAATTTTCACATCAGAAATATTCATTAGAAACAGCCAACAGTCTTTCAATGATCAGTGCACAGATGCTACGAGCTGCACGTTTATAATAAACGGTATGGCATTCAGCAAGTCGGAGGAAGCTTTAACTGTTCATAATGGATTATGAGCAGGAAACTAAAGGTGTTTTTCCTGTTTGAAGGAGGATTCATTTTCTTCATTAACCTCAGCCCTTGCAATACATGAAAGGAATTTTCTTCCAGCCAAGCAGGCCTGGATTTCAGACAGTCCCAAACTTCAGATTGGAAGATACTCCCTAAGGGTCTGATCTGCCTTCCCCACTTCCTCAACTTGCTGGGGGAGAAATGAAAAGGCTGGTCTGTATGGCAGCGTAACCCATTACCACTGGACACAAAAGCATGTGGGAGTATCTCTCTTTAAGAGGAGAGAATTGTTAATTTTACCCTTTCAAAATTCCAATCCTAAAAGTTAACACTGCATCACTTTTCCTGCAGGTTGCAGAGGCGATTAGAAAGTCATACAAGTTCTAGATAGGACCAGGTTGTTAAAACAGTCTACTGTCTACCATGGTTTTAGTCCCTCATGGACTTTTTTTTTTTGCTCATACCCTATCATAATATCATTACTCATTGCTGAATTACTATAGCTGAGAAAGCCCAAAGAGGCAGTCAAGTGGTCGAGTCACTCCTGATTTCAGACAGCTATTTGAAAGAGCTTGATGCTCTGCGAAAAGGTGGACTCCTGAGGTCTGAGTTGCAGCATCTCAGTATGCCAAACTATGGATCATTCATGAAAAAGATTATCAAGTAGTAAAAGCCTACAATACTGAATTAACATTAAAAATAAAATGAGAAGATGTGATTGGAATTGAAGACTTAAGAGTTCATGAAAAGCACTCACTTTTCAAAAACATTATACACCTGTCTGTGTTTTTACAATAGTCCTGTGCACTGCATTCCTCAGTGCCTCCTCACCAGCACATCCAACTGCTCTGTGATTTAGAAACTTTCAAAGGGACAATGGATCAGAAAAGTCCATCTAAAATGCTCTGGCTTTCACTGCTTCTTGTAACATGAGCTTTGGAAGGCTGAAAAAGCAAGAGCTCTCCAGTTGTAACAGGAAGACACTGGAATCAGGGAGTGTCAACCTTTTGCTTTTGGTTTGTGACCACTGCTAGACCTGTTCTAAGCGATCAAAATGAAACAAAACAAACAAAAAACACAACCCCCCCCCCCTAAACCACAAACAAACGAAACAACAACAAAATCCACCCAGCAACAAGAAAAACTTCCCTTTCCCAGCTACCGATAGGGGAAAAAAATCAAATCAAATCAAATCAAATCGCTTCATAGATGAATGAATCCTGGGGTATGCTAGGACATTACTAAGGAAACATATGGTGACAGGAAAATACTTTATATGGTTAACTGCACCAGAGATCCTGGGTTGTTTTTGTTTTTTAGACAATGATAATGATTGCTGGGCAATAAGATACTCCTCTTCAAATGCCCAGAAGACAAGTAAGATTGGAACAAGAAGGGTGCAGCTGTACAAGCACGCAGTGTGCCCTACTACATCTAGGGCAGGGCGGAAAACAACAGACCTTGTTCTGGAGAATAAAAGAATAGGCTAAAGAAGGCTGCCTGAAAAATTGTACTGAAATACTGAAAAAAAAAAAACCCCAAACCACAAAAATTAAAGGTGAGAAAGAGAAAGGATTACACAGAGAAGGTAACAATATCTGACAGACTAATAGAGAAAAAAAAGCAGCATAACACATCAAGAAGGAAGGCTTGATCATAAATAGAAAAAGCGCATTTAAGGCAGAGAAAAAGGTCAGAATTACAATATTTAATATCCACAGTTCTGTGAAGGCCATTACCATCTTACCCTCTCTGTCATCGTTGATGATTTCTGTGATGCCTCATAATCTTTCTTTGTTTCTAGGATTCTTTTTACTAGCCCACCTGTGGGAAAATCAGTATGTTTCTCAGCATTGGTTGTCACTAAAATATTGTTTTAAACATTCAGAGAACAAAAACAAACCCAACTGCTTAATTTTTCAAATGTAAATAATTTTTAGAGCAACATGAATAACATTCTATTATGTACTGTAGTTACTAGGATACAGGCATTTGTTATTTGATCTATTTTCTCCAGTGTCCTCTAAATCAAACTGTATCATCAGTATCATTTACTGAATGCCTCTTGGTACAGAACCAGATCCTTCAGCTGTATTAACACAAAGGCTTTTCCTTTGCACTCCTCTTTAGGAAGAATTTAGAAACAGCATGTGATAGGTATGTAGACAGATATATGTCTTCCTTTGCTAGGAATCTTTGGATGCAGATAAGTATATCTGCCTAAATCACATCCAGTGTATCCATAATGGAAGCCCCTGCATCAGAGATCTGAGGTCACAAGTACACATAAACGTTGTTAAGAACTTGTCCATCCATTTTTCTAAAAGCATTTCTGTAACTTGCCTTGAACAGCCAATACCACCTCATATCTCAGACCTGACAAGCTGTCCCCGACACTCAAAGAAACATTAATTTATGACTTTTATGCAGCCTTTTAAATCCTGCTGACATTAAAGATGTATAGAAAATCCATACTTAACATCAGTTGCAAATCCAGCTGCTCAACTAAACGAGACTACATTTGATAAATAATTTCTGTGTTTCTTGCTAAAGTTGCAAGCTCCTACACTCAGGAAGTATTTTGCTGCTTTATTCAGCATTTTAAGTGTTCAGAATTTGGTTTAAACCCATGATTTTATTTTATATATATATATAAATATACATAAAAGCACACGTACCATGTTTTTCATCCTCAACCAGCTCCACTTCTGGCTCCTACACATGCAGGAAGAGAGCTTTAGTTGCAAAAAGTTGTCATTGCTATAATATAGAGCTATTGAAAAATATTCATCTAGAAGCTACTTAAACAAGTACGTTACAAATAAAGTATGGAAAAAGGTTCTACAATTTGCAACATGAACAGACCATTTCCTTTTCTGGCATTTCTGGCAGTGGCTGTGCTGCCTCCACCACAAACTGGTCATCATCATCATCAGAAATCTGCTGGTCTATGATCACGTTTGAGACGGTTTTACCACTACCACTCCTGTAAGAGACACAATGAAAATTAAAACCTATTAAGATCTGTCCAAACCTATTAAGATCTAGCCAGAATAGAAGAGAGAGCAGTACCCTCCCTTCCTTCTCCCATAAAATAAAGCAGCATCAACTAAAAGCACATCAAATTCTGTCATTTCCCTTCACCGCCCAACCCTGAAAACAGTCAGCCACCCCTCTCTCACAAAAGGATGGATATTTTCCTTCTCAACACACTCCTTCAGTGACTGCCATTTATCAGAGATCAAATGAGCCATTTTGTCCATAGTTTCAAATGGCTATTTCAGCCTTTTTTGAACATGGAATATTCACGCCATGTTTTACAGATCTCTTCTAGTGGTAGTTTAATGTTCTAGTGTTATCTGTTTCAGAGTTCACAAAGGCAAAAAAAAAAAAAAAAATCATATTTTTGAACTTCCAGATGTGACTCCCAGCTTTTAGGTAATGTACTGGATTTGCAGAAACAATAAATAAAGTAAGCTTGAATTTTCCGTTCTGAATCAATGAGCAGTGGGATGATCCATCCCCAGGCTTTTGAGGTGAGGCACAGAAGATCTGAGAATACTGCAGCACAAGAGCTAGAAACATATTCTCTGCATCTCCACATTCCTTACCTTTCTGGAATTAAGACCTCTGCGCTTTCTTGACGTTTTACTCGGGGCGGTGCTGGTCTTGCACTGAGAGGACGGGGAATATGTCTGCAATAACAAAAAATAGGCTTTTTCATTTATATCATAAAAGCAAGCCTCACGTGTCCTCCGAAGGAACAGACAGGTACACACACGAGCTGAATAAATTAGCTGATGCATAAAACCACTGAAAACATCCCCAGTATACAATCCAACAGCACAATACTTTCTATACTAGAAGGAGTCTAGGAAAATCTAGAAAATGTGTCGTAAACCAAAAAATTATGATTTTATGTAGAACCACCTCTTGTCTCACTAAAAGAGCAGCCTGTAAACAGCACAGTTATTTACCATGAACAACAAATTGAGCATTAACAGCACACACTGCAATGTAAACAGAAAAACTTATTTTCACAAGTGATACAATTACACAAGCCTTCACTGGGCAAAGTAAGACAAGTTCATCTTATCCATAACATCATACTTATGAAATTTGTGCATGTAACACAATGTTCCTCTTATTAGCCTCTCCACAAGTCCCTCATATTTTAGTAACATTACATTGGAGCATTTTATGGATTAAGAAAATAAGAGTCTGAAACACTTCACAATGTTCAAGTTTTCTTTACAGAATGAAATGAAAGCGAATAAAGGGAACCATACATGGGATAATATTTATTATTTGGTACCACTAGCAGACACATACTGCTCCAAATTTCCTTGCTGTTTACAAACGGCCTGACTGTATTACCTACAAACACATCGTAGTTTTAATTCAAACAGAATAAAGGACAGGAACAAACCTTTGGATGGGCTGAGGTGGAAGATCATTAGGTACTTCACCATTTTCAGACACTGCAGGCTTTTCAGGAGCCACATTCTCTGCTTCTCCTTCTATTAAATGAAACAAGCACACAATTTTGGCTTAGCTTGCAAGGCAAATCAAACTTTTCTTACAACAGTATTTTGAATCTTAACAGCAGTACACTTGAACGTGTGCTCACAAAACACATCCCATGACAAATGTTTTAAATTAGAAACAAAATTCTATAAGATTATATAAAAGCCAAACATCTTGTGAACTTCCAGTTTTTAAACATCTCTGAGCATTCACAATTCAAAGAGAACACTGAAAAAACATTTGAACTTTATTTTTTATTTTTCTCTCAATATTGTGAGCTTCCCTCATCTACGAAAATGACATCATCTCACTCAATTCTTCCATAGTTGCATAGTAACATTTGGAATATTTCAAGTTGCTCATTATCCAAAATCATGAGAGGAAAAACCATATTAAAACCCCCTATATTCTCTAGGCTGGGTTTTTTTAAAACCTTTCTTTTGTTTACCTTTATTTCTGATTTTTCTCTAGCTGACCCAGAGTTGAGCAGGGGGTTGGACTGGCCGACCTCCATCTGTCCATCCCTTTCAACATGAAGGATTCTACAATACGAGGATGAGGGCTCCTTCTGTAATCCCACCATAGTTATGCTCTCCATAGGTTTGACCCCATTTGCTATTTAAATCAGACAGAACCAGTTTAACCACTCCTTCCCAGTTGATAGGTTTCCCCCTGAGTCACTCTGATGGGTCCAGTGTGGTTACCGACATGAACCCACACCTGCCAAGCCCAGGTCAGACCATTCTCTAGAATAGCAGAGAACAAGATGCAGGACATCTTGGCCTTGACAATCTAACCCCGCAGGGTTATGGACATCATTCACCTCTTGCTCCTTTAGCACTTATACAAATAATTTTGGTGGGTAAAAAGCATTTGCTATTCGCAGATTCCACCTAGAAAGCTTGCTCAGATGAGTAATCTGTTGGTATGTATTTCTTCCATCTAACGTCACACACAGCAAAGACTCCTCTAACACCATTCCTTTCACTCCAGTGTCCCTCTGCTCTGAAATCACCAGCGAATGCCACCACTGAAAGAAAAAAGGCCAAAAGCTGGGCTTTTACCAGCTTAAATTTAGGCAGAGAAATGCAAGTATCTACAAAAGTTAAAGGTCCAGAGGAAATTCAGCAGCAGTTCACAGAATATATTACTATTTTTTAAGTAGTCCCAAGCACCCCCTAAACCTTGAAAACCTTGTGGAAGAACTATCTTCAGCTCTTCTCTAACTAACCTACTCCAAAGGTAGGGCTGGAGTTGCAGAAGGGCAACGACTGGGATTTTCAAGCAATCTCAACACCCAGTTTCCATTTAATTCCACTGGGGTTAGCTGGAGTATAAATGTAATACACGATTAACCACCAAACACTATCACAAGCCAGCTACATAAGCAAATGAGATAATGCCTAAGCATCTTGCAAAGGACTTTCAAGGATGCTTCAAAGGGCACTGGCCAAACTAAGCAGAGTTTCCTAAACCCCCCCAGTAGTGTAAACTGGCAGTGCCACCACAAAAGCACTCAGACTTTCATACACTGCCTGAAGAAGTGGATCAGTGACACTGGGTTTAAGACACTGCTGTCCCAGGCCCTCCGCCAAGCTGGCAGAAAGGACGTTCATATTTTACATATAATGCCAGTTCTCTGCAGATGGGTGGTAGGTAGCTGCGATGGCACAACTAAATGATGACAACATCTTAGGGTTAACTTGGGAGATAAACTTTAGAAAGAAGCTTGGCGTTACTCCTCCCAATGTACTCACCAAAACTCTGAGAAGATAAACCGCGCCAGTGAACCTTCCCAAAATGCTCATTTTAGAATTCAACAAGGTTCAGAACGATCTTAAATCGTCATCAGTTTCTGTCAAAGCCTCATGCAGGCTGACACTTTATGGAGTGACCATGAAGTGCAAGTGTTCTTCCTTCCTTTCTAGCCACAATGCGTGCATTTATGTGCACATGTCTAATGAAAGTGGAACCTCAGCAACTTCAGGGGTGTTTGAGCAAATAGCTGAGGCAGGCCAAAACACTCTTTTGCCAGAAAGCTTTAACGACGTACTTCTTATTTAAGAGGCTGCCATGAACTAGCCAGTGAAGATTCCTAATGGAGGACATCAAGGGAGATTAACTGGTATGCTAACAATTCCTCATTTATAAAGAAAAAAAAACCAACAACCCACAATGGAAAGGTTCAAAAGGTTCAGAGCCTCAATGCTCCGAATATAAGACTGAAGCAGAATGCAGAAATAAAACTCCAAATGATCTAGGTAACTATGTTTATTTCAGCCAGTAAACAATGCTTTTAAAATCCTATAAATTATTCTTCCTTTGGAAACTTTCATAACGCTCATTTGCAGCTAAAGACACAAGAACACAGCAAGAAGGGACAGGTCATCATTGACTTATGATTACTGCCAAATATGCATCCAACTTAGCAATCTGCAATGACTGTCATAACTGATTGTACATACCAACTATGAAAGCAATTACATGTATGACAATTTCATCTCTATAAGAACTTACAGAAAACTAAGATTCACTAATGCACCAATACATTACACTATCTTCTTGAACAAAGCTGAAAACAAAGAACAGTCAATAAAATATTTGGTTCTTAAACCAGCTGAGAATCCAATGGAAATCAATAATGAGCCTGGGGGTACTCTTCTTGCATACACCCAAATCAGAAATAGAGGAATAAAAAGTTATCTTTCATAACAGATACATTCCAATAGACAAACCAGCTCCAAAAGATGAAAAGGAAATAGCGTGGAAGTTCTCCCAGTTGCGATAAGGTCACAGAAATGTTTTGGCCAACCATCTACATTTCATTAGACTGACACAGCTACGAGGCCCCGAAGGCCACAGGTGGACTGGGAAACAGCCTTTGACCTCCCATATAAACGGTATTGACTCTCCCAACTAGGTCAAGCATCTGGATCTGGAGAAAACAAAACTGCAGCTTTCTGGTGAAATCTCAGCTCTTCCTCCTACATTTTGCTTGTATGGCTCCATGTATTCTGTAGCTGGATACAAATACCTCATTAACAACCTATGTCTTGGGAGCTATATACAACTCGAAAAAAAAATTGAGAAATAAGAATGCAGAGATGGAATTTTCCCCTAAAATCCTGTAAAATGCAAACACTAAGGGAGACTCTCAAATACTTGTACAAAAAGGCAACGTAAAGTGATTCAGTTCTTACACAGAACAAGTCACCAAGGGATTCAGGCACAGCATCCCTGCATTTTCCTTGGGACACTGTAAGCATTGGCCTCTTTGAAAACTTGTATAAGAGTAAGGAAGGAGAGAATATCAAGTAACTGCTTTATCAGGGAACGTACGTTTTTCAAACCAGGACATTAATCACAAAATGCAATTAAAATACAAGGCAGCATTTGGATTAAGTGTAAATCACCTTCCTTAAATCATTTAGCTGCACGGATTCAAGTTTGACCCTGAAGCACTCAAGTTAGACTTTCCAAGGCAGTCAGGTTTTTGTTCTCCCTACCTTTCTGGTTTACTGCAAGCACTGGTTCAGCTTGCTCTTGCAGTTTAGCAGCACTGTCCTCTGAAATCCTATCTGCCACACTCTTTGTTTCCACGGTTCCTATAAAAAAATGGTTTATAGTCAAATGAAATGGAAGACAAAATAAAAATTTAAAATAAAAAGCCATGCTAAATACCTGTTACACTTACTATTTCTTTAAGGCTACTCTAGTTTAATAAACCATCTTGAGTGTAAATAAATAACATTCGAAGTTCACTGCTGATTGAACTCCTTATGTTACTGCAAACTAATGTCATCATCTTCAATTCAGAAATGACCTACAAATCTTATTTATTAGCCTGATAGCTGGTCAAACAATACAATATTTACCTAATAAAGTCTATGCAGTTGCTAAAATACGCAATATTGTTTGTATACTCCCTGGCATGCATAATGCACTTTGGTTTGTTTCAAAGGCTCTAGCTTTAAACACATTTCATACTAAAGCCATTAAGAAATTTCAAGCAAGAAAAGCTGATTTCTGGTAGCTGAACTCCACAACTTGCTTGTAATGCCATAGAAGAGCCTAGTCCACAAATGTTGTTCACTTTTGATGCCACCAAAACCAGTTTTATTCTTGCAAAAAAATTAAAGACCATTTCACCGACCAATTGTCTTAAATTAACTCCCCCAGTTACAACAGGACAAAGTTGACAAAAGCAAAATAACACACAGTGGAAGAAAGCTGAAATATTCAGGTATACATCTGATTTCTAAATTATCTGCTCAGAGAGAAGAGACATGCAGGGCGAAGGGATGCAAAGGAAAAACAATTCAGCACCACTTGTACATCGGTCCTGAAAATTATCCCTGTGCATTGAACACACGTGGTCAAGAAAAGTTAAACTATTCAGTTTGTCAATATATGTACAGAATGGGTAGATTTTGTAATGAAATGTTTTCCTGTGAGGGTGGTGAGGCAGTGGCCCAGGTTGCCCAGAGAAGCTGTGGATGCCCCATCCCTGGAGGGGTTCAAGGCCAGGCTGGATGAGGCTTTGAGCAACCTGGGCTAGTGGGAGGTGTCCCTGCCCATGGCAGGGGGGTGGATCAAAATGATCTTTAAGGTCCTTTCCAATCCAAACCATTCTGGGATTCTCTGATTCTATGAAATACTGAGTTCTACTAGTTTAGGAAGGCATTAACACACAGAAGAGAAAGGTCAACCAGCACTTTCATTTACCTGTGCTGGCTAAGGCCAGGATGAGTTCTCATTTAATAAAAACAAAACAAGTATTTGAACACTCATCAGCAGCCTATACAGCAGGGCTGTAAGTTACCCATAAGGTCTGGAGCTTAGCAGAAAAGCCAAACCAACAGTGGAAAGTGACACACTCTACTCCATCATTTTCATTTAGAGACTAATGCAGTGTCTGAGAGGAAACCTGTTCAAATCTCAATCAAGAGCAACTACAAGTTTTTAAAAAAACTACGTTCAATTTATCAACCAAATTTTAAATTAGCAAAAATGGTCTCTACTGCATGAACTAAGTTTTGCTGCAAGGCATGTTGCAGCTATAAAAGCAGTCATTGCCTGAGTAGTAACAAATGTAACATTAGCTATATTAAAAAAAAAACAAACCTAAAACATTTGCTCCAATACTATTAGGAATTTGTTTGTACTAATGGTGAGCAAATGTTCGTGTAACTTGTTTTAATTACTGGGATAGCAAATATACCTGGTTTTGCTTAAGTAGTCCTCTATTCACCACTTGAGTTTTATTTATTACAAGTTTAGTCATGACACTAGCCCTTGTGTGTTCTCCTATTGTAGAATTTATTTCTCTCCAGTTGATATTAGAAAATAGAGAAAGCTGTGATCATCACCACCAGTAATTTCTTGCCTCATAAATGTCTTCCATCTTACTAAAACAACCTCAAACAATATATCTTAAGTCTTGCTAAAGAAAAATACTGCTCTGCTGTAAACATTTAACAAACCTTTACATGTGACTTCATGTAAAGGTAACATGCAATAATTTTATCAACTCAGACATACTGTCCACTAATCCTCAGAGACAGGGAAAAAAAAAGCCTCCTAAAGTTTTGGAAGGCATGTTTGTCTGAATGTCCTAGATTATGAAGCAAAGAAACAATTCTTATGAAACTTACAGAAATAGTTGTAGACCAACTAAAAAAATCCCATTCAGAGAGAACACAATAAATATAAGAGCAGGCTGAATTTATATCTTCAATTGTGCATGAGGAATGCAAGCGAACCGAACTGAGTATCACTTTCTGTGTATCAAATCCACGCAGAAAAATTGCCTATTGGATTCATAAATGCAGACTGGGAGTATAAAACAAGCCCTGAAAATAATAAACACAGATATTTAAGTATTTATGCTATTCCTATTCAATAACCTTCCAGCATATTTAATAGAAATAATATCCTCCCTCTAGTTACCTTCTCCTTTGGGTCTGGCACGTTGCCTTGATCCTTTTGTTGAAGGCTGCCTTGATACTCCTGCAGGACTTTCACTCTTTAAAAAAAAAAAATGCACACAAATTTATATAAATGTATATTAAAAAATTATACATTTATCTATAAAATGTACTTACATGTGTTGCTTTTTTATCTATATGTATTACACATAAAAAATATTCACTTACAGAACTGACGCACATATATAAGATTAAGCATATGTCAAGTCAATTTTCCTCAAAGTCTGCAGGTATTTTTCCTGGATACATGCTAGCTATTTTCTTTTAAATGAACCTGTATGATTGGATTTCATTATTACAAAGACAACTTCCAAATATGAACTAAGAGCATCCAAGGCAGAGCAATCTTGTGAAACCTGTAGAACATCTTCTGATGCCACTGCTGGTCTTGGGACACAGCGCTTAGCTACCAGCCAGCTACCAAAAGGAATAAGATGCTTATGATCACCTCTATGTTTTAGCTATATCAAATACACTGCTTCTTCTTTAATCTTCTGGGAAGTCTTTTAAATATCAGTCCAAAATAGAAGCAATCACTAAAAATCTGTGCCACTAGAGTTGCACAGTCCTTTACTCAAATGGCAACTTTCCTGGACAAAGACACTGGGAGAAATTAAGAAATTGATCCTGCCAGAAAGTCCAGCAAATGAGCAATGGATGAGCTGAAGGTGCAACTGGTCTAGGAAGGAGGATAAGAGTTCAAAAGTGGAAAAGATCAAACTGGAGGAAAATTCAGGACACTTCTGAGGACTCTGACATTAGTCCAAAAGTGATTCAGAGAGGCCAGGAAATGAAAGCAAGCAAGCACACACAAGAATGACTTTGTTTTCTCTGGATAGTAGCTGCCACTACTATAGGTAGGGTATACTACAGATATAAACACAGTCAGGGCCCACACGCCTCCAGAGAAGGTGTAAGGTGTAAAGTAGGACTCCTGCCAGCCGAGCAAAACTCCTGGGTGTGGGATGAGGTTGGGAAGGAGGCAGCCTGTCCCCTTACACCAGTTTTGGCCAGCAGAAGGAGCAGACTCCAGTGTAGACTGGAGGATGGAGCCTACAGGCATTATAGAACACCTTTTTACGTTACTGTGCTTTCTCTCCCTGTAATACGTCTCTGCATCTTATCCAAAATCCTGAAAGATGTTTAGCACCTCACAGGATTTCCTCCCTATCTGCTTTTCTGTACTTTGTGTGAACTAACAGGCCATGCAGTTTGCATCCAAGCTCTATTGCCAGCCCTGCTGATAATGGCCATCTTGGTAACATAAACGAGAATTACAAATCCTTCCATTTCTATGCAAATGTTAATATTATACCTTCCAACAACCTAACAGAAAATTGCCAAATTACACAATGTAAAACATTCACTTTCCATAATATCTTGGATATAGGACAATGGACCATACATGTTGTAATGGAAAATAACACTACAAGATGTTTAAAAATACAGGACACTGCTAAGCATTTTTACTCAAGCTACTTCAGATGACCATGCAGGAGAAACATCCCACCCCTAAAAGCTTCCAACAGTGTACCCACTGGCCCTGGAGACACAGCTACATGAAGGGGGGGAATGAAGCTGACACGTCAAGAACATGGTGATAAGTTTGCTTTGAGGCCAATGTTGCTTTTTTGGATGTTATAATGCACCACGAGCTCAACAGAAGTTCTTGACAAACACAGGGGAAATGCCTATTAACAACACATAATCATGATATGCAATGGTGATAAACTGAGAAGCTGAAGTGTTTGGAGGTGCTTAATAGGAAATCGAATAGTCTATGCAAGAGTCAGCTTCAACAGTTAGTTGGGGTCCTATAGAAACGACATCTCCTTCACCTCCGTGACTGTAATATAACATGCATGCTCAGGACTTCAGGTATTCGATCAATGCCAAAAGAAAGTCCTACATCCTACCCTTCACAAAAATCTAGCTGAATGGCCAGTACATGCTCCTGCTTTGACATAAATCAGTTTCCATTTGCACTCTCTTCTCTGGATTCTAACAGCTATTATTTGATCCGCAACCAGAGCTACCAATACTTTTGTTCTGCTCATTAGAAAATGCTGGCATATAATAAAGAAAAACAGAAGTCCCAAATGCATAGCTAATACTGAAGTGATTAATCTTAATCTTAGTTCATCTTAATTACTACCATCTTTCATAATCACAACGCTCGACAAGGAGCAAAAGTAAAGCTTACATACCATCAGAGTCTGGCTCTACAGGCCCGCAGGCCACATCTGGTACACTTCAACTTCGGCAGCTCTTGGGGGTGATGTAATTATTAGCACAGGTGGGGAAGGAGTTGAGAATAGGTGCTGAGGCTTCTGGAGGAGTGGATTCAGTCATTTATTTATGTCAGGTGACTACAAACACCGCTTAACATTTTTGTAGAGCCACATGTGCACACGGGCAACAGGTGCAAAGTAAAAGCTAGAATTTAATCACTATGGTAGCACACAAAACCAGAAATCCCACAATATTTATGATCTGAGTCTTTCCAAAGGGAGATAAAATAGGTCATTCTTCTTCTTACAAATTCATAGGCTCCAAGACTTTGAAAAGCAGTCACTGGAGCCATTAAAAAGAAATCTTACACTTCATCTCACACCAACCTGGAAAAAACATATTAAAGTGGAATCCTAGATGGATATATGCACACTTCCCAGTTTTGAGTAATCACATTTCTATTTGGAGAGGACAGAGCAGCCTGCTGTAAATTGTCCAGCCTGCTGCTTTCTCCTCAATATGAAACTTTCAATAGGTTGACTTTTACTTTGAGGCATAAGAAAACAATGATTTCTAATGTTTCAGCAGGTCAAGAAGAGGAAAGACTTCTGCACTTTACCTCAAACTGTCTTTATTCCCAACATTTATTCCTAAAACGGCTATCATTATTAACAGGCATAATTCATTAATGTGCAACAGCAACAAGGAAAGACTTCTGTTTGCTAAGGCCACTCTGACTGCTGCAGTGATACAACTTATTAGGAAAATATCAATCAATTATCTTTTCCTCAAATGAAGACTCGCAAGATGGTGTTCCATTGGTCTTACTTTCTGCTAATTAAGCCTTTCAAATGCAAAGAGAACTATCAGAAAAATCCCACTTTTTAAAAAGTTTTAATAATGGATTTCTATTACATGAGCCAGCTATAAATAACTGACACCAAAAAGAGAGGGTCATTCACAGCATCGGAACAAAAATATTTAAGCCACGTCCAGCAGATTTCCATGGAACAATTCTCTCTGCTGCTTTTAGGGCAGTTATGTCTTTTTTTTATTCAGTAGATGTTTCGTTATATAATTTATATGAGTTCCAACAGAAATAGAAGTTCATTAGATATGACTTAAAGGCTGATTGAAGTGACTTAGTTCCAGAGCAATAGAGTTTGCAGGGCAAAAATAAAAGTCATTATAGAAATGGCCAAAAGTGACAGGATATTACAAAAAGCTTTAGCCAAGAGTTTCAGCAGCCATCTGTAAAATGGAAGAGACTTTTCCAATGTGTTTGGCCTCAGGGTAAACGACATACCTGTTCTGCAGGCACTTTCAGATAAACAGCACCATATGCTCTGAAGCTCTGTGACCTCAAAAGCACCTTTTGTCAAAAGACAAAGTTATCTTTATTATTTAGAAGGTCAATCAGTCATGCTACGAAGCGTTCGTTTGAAACTAGACTTTCACCTGAGATGGACGGAGAGCTAACAGAATACAAGTCAACTCGCTCTGATCACAGTTTGGCATACAACAGCCAGCCTTGAAGCAGCAAGTAGTCTTCTTCTGACTGACACGTGTTAGCCAAATGTCTCGTCTTAATTCCCACTTACGCTTGCTTTCTTTTAGTTCCAGAAAATTATAGATACACGTATGATGACTATTACATGCTGAGTAAGGTACAGAGTTTCTTTAGTACCAGATAAATACATTTAAAAAAAAAAAATGTCAAATTTAAGTACCATTTTAAAGCTGCCCTCTGATAATTAGCAGCAAGAAGAACTAAGACTTGCATGAATACAGATAGAATCTTATTTAGACTCCTAATCTCACAGGAGCAAAGCCAGGAACTAAGCTTTAAGTGATAGCTTTGCTGTACATGTAGAATAGGGAAGAAAAAAAAAAAAAAGTAAATTATTTAAAGTAAATGTTCTCTAAAGTAAATGCAGCATAGAAGCCATTCAGCCTGAAATTCCACAGACATCTCAAATGAAATAAAAGTTCCCATTTCCCTACTCCTTTTTCCCCCACTGTTTCCATGTTCTTATGCTGCCAAGCAACGTGTCTGAAGAAAGGGCCTAACTCAAATATGGAGGAAGCAAGATGAAAATCAAGCGGAAGACAAATAGTTCACAACATCACGAAGCCATGTAAGACTAGGCTTGGAAAGAAAGAGAAGGAGTGGCTAGGAGTGCGAGGATAAAGAGAGCAGGACTAGAAGCCAGGGTACGTGAGTGAGTGAGCATGACAGGAACAAACCAGAAAAGAAGAGGTTAATTAAGAGTGGGTGATACCTTAGGTACTGGCATATCAGCCATTGCTTGAGAGGGGCTGCTTCAAACTGGTTCACTTGTCTTCTGCTTACAAAAAGCTAAAGACAGATACTGAAGATTTATTAATTATGCAGCAGAGTCAATACTCTTCATGTGCATAAAGAGATAAACTGTTTCCCTTCTTTTTAATACACTTGTTTCACTGCCATGTGACTTAAATGGAGTTACAGTAGTTTACATCAGGGTAAATCCCTGGAAATAAAGGCATCACCCTGCCATGAAACTACTGTGAGGACAGGATGATCAACCCCAGGCCATCAGAATTCATTTCATGCTGGAATTGCTTCTAAATCACTTTGTGCAGCTATCTTCCTCTCCAGCTCTAAAAAGTAATTGGGAACATTTTCATTTCATTCCTCTCTTCCACAGCCTTAAGAAGATGACCATTTGTCATGTTCTGGTCTAAAGTGGGTGTTTTCATCACCTAAAAACTAAGCAGCATCTACTGTTACGCAAGCAAGCAGAGGAAAAGCATGTCATCTAGATTTAAGGTAAGAAACCCGCATGCCTTGGAATCACTCCCAAAAGCACTTAAGACGGGAAATGAAACTTTACCGCCCTAGTGTATTATTGTGGTGCCCAAGAGCACTACGACAGTTTGGGATGAGGCTCAGAATTTCCATTAGAGATCCAATTTGCAGGAAGTTTAACTTGGCCATGAATGTTTGCTTCAGGCTAAAAACTATTTTATAAGCTCTCCCTCCAAGTGCCAATAATTTTAAAAGTTTGGTTGGATTTCAGTCAAAGAATTGCTATAAATTTGTCATCTCATCTAGAAGACACAATGATGTCAGTGGCCTGTAGACTCTGAACAGAGACTCCTGCTAGACTTGGGATCCTGCCTATTTTTTCCTAGCCTGAGCTGCTTTAGGTTAATTTATTGAAGTCTCACTCTTTAAACATTTAGCCATATGGCTTCATGATTCCCCAAATTGCCTCAGGTCATCAAGAAGCAGCAGATGCAGACACAACAGTATCACAAGCAACAGCTACTGTTCAGAGGCAACCAGTGAGTTGCTATTCTGCTCTACCATCATCCAGCTGTAAAACACAGGCCCAGGCACAACACTGAACTAATTTTCTTTCCAAAACAGTAACTTCTGTTAAAGTACAAAACAAACAAACAAACAAAAAACCTAACAGCTTTGCAGGAAAGATTCAGAGGAATAAACAGAAAACAATGAACCAATAAGTATTTTTTTCTGAAGTACCAAACATATCAATACACAGAAATAAAATCCAAAAAATGAAGTGAACCAAGTAGACTTCTCTGTCCAGACTCAGAGAAATTAAACATTAAAAAAATAATAATAAATAAACCACACACACAGAGAAGCATCTATTTTACAGCCCTAAAACTGGTCATCTACCTACCTTTCAACCCTACGTTCCTTTTCTGCAGACTCCCAAATCATTCTAAAATGCGACACTTTTAATATTCACCTTCCCAGATCTTCTATACTACTAACCTCGTTATCTGGCTGGCGACTGTTGTCTTTAGTGGGCCTCTGTGTTCTTCTAAGCGTGGATTCCTGAGAATCTGCAGACTGAAAAGAAATTCATTGCTTTAGATTCAGTGTGCTAAGAAGCAAGCTACTTACCTGAATAATGTGAAAGGGGAGACGAGCATAGAGCAGAACTGAGCACATTACAATGGGATTCTTATCCATCTCCCTGCTCTCTTTACCTGGCCTCCCCCGTGGAAGAGACTAACCAAGCAAAACTGACAGTTAAACTGAGTAATATCAGGAAGGTAAGAATCCTTAAGGCCAGCTGACAGGTACTGACAGAAGGACTCTCTCACATCCAACACAATTAAACTACCCCCTAACAGAAGCACTTTTGATGCCCATTAATCCCAAATTTCTACTGTGAACCAGCACACAACAGAACAGAAAAGGAGTCTAGGAACTATTCAGAGGAGGATGAGAGAAGATAAAAAGAACAACAAAATGAAAGGCAATGGAGAGATGGCTCTTAAGGCCATTTAGGACTTTACACTGAAAAGGTCTAAAGTATGGGAAAATGGTGGATGCGTTCCAGATCTGTACAGATGTACAGCTCCATCCTGTGTGTCCTGCTACAGAAGAAGTAAACTCAAGAGAGATATTAATGACTAGTTATAACCCAAAGGAACTCTCTTCAGCCCCAGCTTCCCCCAAAAGCTGGCTATGGCTGCAACAACAGCATCCATTACTGGGAAGACATGTGAGGAGCACATGTCACTGCCACCCCTCTCTGTCTAATGTAATGTGAGCAGGAAGAATTCAGACATGCAGAGTTCAGAAAAGAAACTACTTATTAGATGTTCAGGGAGCACAGTCAGATGAATCTCATGGCTTAAGTCAAGATACGTCATGATAGAGAGATGAAGTTACACACACAGCCTTAGTCACGCTCTTACCAGATCAAATCCATACCGACACTTACTCCTTCTCTCACTTCATGAGAGTAATTGCTGTTAAAAAAAGTACTTAAATGAGCAGAGAATACAAACATGCAAGGCCATCATAGCAAAGGTTCAGTCCCTACCACAGCATGCCAAAAGTTATTGTTCTCTGCCATGAGATTTCAATTACCTTCTTCTCTTCTTTATCCTTTCCATGTTCTCTCAAATGCTCTCCATCTTTTTCTCTGTGCCTCTGTCTATCCCTTTCCCGATCCTTTCCTCTATCTCTGTCTTTCTCTCGTTCTCTGTCCCTAGCCTTATCTTTGTCCCTTCCTTTTAGCCTCTCCTTTTCTCTTCCTCCTTCATTTTTTTTCTCTCTTTCTTGTCCTTTATCACGCTCGATATTATCTTCTCCTTTTCCCTTGTTTTTTTCTGTTTCTCTTCCTTGCTTGGTTGTTCTGCTTTTGTTTCTTTCCCTTTCTTGTTTTTCTCCTTCCTTAAGGTTGTCTCTTTCAGGGTCTTTGTGCCTGTCTTCATTATCCTTCTGTTTATCACTTTCCTTTTCTCTTTCTTTGATCTCTTTCAAATCTCCTTTGGGTTTTCTGTCTTTGCTTGAGCTTCTGTCTTTAATTTCAGTGTCTCCTCTACCCTAAAAAGAAAGTGAAAACTAAAAATTAATTCCAATACATGGCAACTCTATCATGCAGTTCTTTCCACACACAAAAATTAAAGCTAAAAAAAACCTAAAACAACCCCAACAAACTGTAAAGAGTGGTAGCCCCTGTACCCCACAAAAGTTGTAAATGCCTACCTCTTTATGGCTTTTTTGAACTTCTGTTTTGAATTCTCTGCTTTCTTTATCTTGAGATTTAGAGGATGGTGGTTTCCCTTTAGCATCAGCTCTCTCTCCGGCTAATATCCTTTTTACAGCAACATCACTGGACAGCTGCAAGGAATAGAAAAATATAATTGAAATTAGTAAATTCTTTTATTTAATATCACCTTTCTTCCTGTCTCTGTAATCAACATGACCTGGGTTTTTTTGGTTTTTTGTGGGTTTTCTTTTGGGTGGGGAGGGTAGGGTGTTAAATAAAGCTTATATTTCTGCTCTTTTGGACACATTCTTCACAGGAGTAATAATGCTCCTTTATGCCAAACACCTCCTTGTTATTCCTGCAATAATTTTATTATATGTGCCAGAGCTGGATAAATACGTGGTGCTTTTTATGTATTATAGCACAGTATCAATCCTCATTGCAACAACCTGAATAGTTTTCAAAATGGCAAGGTAAATGACTGTCAAATCCCTACACAACAATGGCTAGATTGGTTAAACACCCTTAGGCCACTCCACTTTCACCTAGTACTTGCTCAATCAGCAACTAAAGAAAAAGAAAACTACATTAAGAACGGTTTTCAATGAACTGCAGTTCCAGTGTTTAAAAAAGTCTGCATCTAGTTCATTAGTTAATTAGATCATTTAGACAGCATGTTAACATCATGTTTTCATGTCCAAGTGGCAAAGAGGTTGACTACATTAACAAAAAAAAAAAATCACATTGCTGGGGAATTCTTCCTGAAACAGCAACAGCTTTTAGATCACTAAAACTGATATTGCCTTGGGGGCTGACTCCTGATTCTCTCCTGGTTTGTAAATGCAAAACTATGAATTTTTGTGGTTTTTCACATTTGGACACCAACTTCTGCACATCAGCAACACTTGCCTGAACTAAGTAACTCCAAGCAACATGCTCAGCTCAGCACTAAAAGTATCAAGCTAGAGACCAAAGGAAATATTTTTCCCAATGCACATCAAGCTTATGTTTCTCAAGAGAAGCCAAGGGGCTAATTATCTCAGCTCAAATGTCATCACAACATTCCACAAAGCTGTCCCATCAAGCGCATTTTCAAACCCGTCCAGTCTCTGTGCATATGTTTATCAACTTCCCCCTCCCTGATCTGAAGCAATTCATAAGGAAGAAGCTCATAGCACTCAGCTAATTAAAATAAAATAACGTAGATTTGAATGAGTAGATTATCACACAAAGATAATCTTGCAGACAGCTTGTAAACACTGTAGTATTTCAGTTAATTATACACAGTTTCTTCACACTCATTAATTCAAGGTGTTTAGATAATACCTTTGTATTTCAAAAAATCTCTGTAACACCTATAAGCAAAGGATACCCATTACTTTTAATGCAACATTTTAAGAACTGCCCCACAGTTATTTTGAACAGACTATCAAATTTCTCTTTTGCTGCATTTACATATTCAAAAAAGTTTTTTTTAAAAAAGCAGCACATTTGGAAAATTACTTGCATTACAAAATCAGCAATTTGACTGAAATTTTAAAGGAGATAAGGTCAAACCTGGCAGCAGCTGGTCAGATAATTAATGCATCTGCATCCCAAAGTTTTAAAAGTTCTGAAGCTTCTTATTGTTCTACAAACCTTGTAAATGTTATTAAATGACCAATCGATAAGGTGAAAAGTAAAAAAAGGTGTACATTAAAAGCACTAAAATATCCAGAACGTATTTGCATGGGGACCTGGCTCAAACTCTGCTAAGGACCTTTTACTACCTATCTGCTGTTATTATTATTGTTAAGTGGTGACCCAATGTTGATCTTGTGCAATTAAAAATAGCAGATAGTGTCAACAGAGTCTGCTACAAATAAGCTCTGATAATATATATATAGTGATGTCATACCTTATTTAAGCAACACTTCCCAATTGCTTGAAGAAATTCGTTGGTTTTTTCAGGTTCGTGTCCAGCCACAACACGTGCTGGTTTTACTGACAGCGGCTCTCCTGTTACCATCACAACAGCATCAATCGCCTTCTGAAGGAAGTTGATTTTGGCATCTTTATCCTGGTAAAAGAGCAATCAAGGAATTAGCTGGAGACTCCACAATTCTGCACACCACCTAAAGACTAGAAAAAACTCTGATGGGAGGAAAAGTTGCAGAAAGCACCCATACAACAAGAGCAGCCCGTGGTCTGTAAGGTCAGGAAAACCCCTGATTTATAGTTAGCTATTTCTGATTAAGAAATGACAGGTTTGCTAATGGGTAAACATTGAACTAGAATGACCAAAGAGAAAGTATAACTTTGTCTTTTTAATACGTTCATGACATAGCTCCAGTGCATTTTAAGACTGCTGTAAGACCCTTGGCACTCCATTTTCAAGCATCACACATTCAAGAAGACAAAGTTTTGTTTAAGAAATGATTGTAAGCATTACCACAAGAATCCCTAAAGAGTTATAACAGGACTGTTACAGCAGATATTGCGCAGAAGGACAGGAGTCTCAAAGCTAGACGACTAATATGAATCAAAAGTGAGGGATTTACATGCTTGTACACATACTTTACAAACCAGACTTAACACTGAGTAAAGAAAACATATGAAAGATGGTGAGAAAGGGATACAGGCACATATTTTTATCTCTACAATTACCAGATGTGTTTTAGTGTTGTAATTATATTTTTGCAAACAACTTTCCCCAAGTGTCCTTCAGTAGAGATGATGACTTTAGTGATTATGCAAAATCATAAGAAAAAACACAAGACAAAATAAACAAACCCTCATCAAGTAAAAATTTATTGGAGGGTTGGTGGCCCAAAGAATGAAATCATGGTGTGAAATCTCTGCAGCTGCAGATACTCAGTGGGGGAAGAAAGGTTTTTATTAATAAAACATAATAAAATTCAAGGAATATTTACCAGCACAGAAGTCTACTCACTCATCCTTTACACTCATGAGTGGAGATGAAGAAAGAATTTTACTAGCCTGTTAAAAAGTAAAGCCATGTGAGAAGAATTCTCTATGTGTATAATAGGCATCAGTTCAAAAAAATATAAACTACAGCATTCACACTGATAACTGAAAATCGGGCCACTGCCATTTCAGTCAATTCAGAAAAGGAAGAGTTGTGATTATCCAGTAAAACACCCGCTTTTGCACTGTGCTTACTGTCTGAGTATCTCAGGTGTGCAGAGATCCAAAATGACCTGGATCTAATTTGACAAAGGAAAGCAACAGAAGGCTGTATGTCCTCAGCTGAGCAAGCCCAACACTCTTCCTGGCAGCACCATCTATTCCTGTGGCACTGGAGCCTAAGAGAGCTGCTCACGTGTTATCTCAAGTCCCTGAGCCACTCTCCATAGACAAGAACTGGGTTCTGCTGCAAGCACATAAATGAGAGTTAAACGCATGGGAAGACAACCTCCAGAGTCAGGGTACTTCCCATCTTTGACTCTTCCAAAAGGATTAAAACAAACAAGTACCACATAGCTGGGATTTTCAGATTGTCCCCATTATCATCAGGCACGCTTCACCCTCACCAGTGCTCCCTGCATTCAAAAATAAAAAAGAAAGGAAGGAAATACCTTGACCTTCTATTACAATTGTTGTCCATCCTTCTAAGGACATATGCAATCTATTAATTTAGGGAAGGAGACAGGACACTATTGTAAACCAAGCAAGTTTTCCAAGAAAGATACAAAATTTTCTCCTACATCCTTATCATTTTCAGCAGTTACGTTACCACTGCATTATGTCCATGTAAGAAATCCTCAAGAACCCAACAAGAAATCTATAGCTCCTACCTGCATCAGGAAATAAAGTTATGTCAAAAAAAAAAACAAATATCTGAAACAGTGCTGAGAACTCAAGTAAATATTTTTTGCTGGGCAGCTTTCAAACAAAGGTATCTCCACTATTCCAAGTGGTAAGATGCTTTACATATAAAGATTTTTTTGTGTGTATATATATATAAAAAGCTGATGTGGAAGATTAAAACAGCAAGCCTAACATCCAATCTTTCCATTTATAAGAGTTCTTTTACTAGACTGAATGAGACAGAAATCACAGTAAGGAAGCATCCTGGGAGAGCCACGTCTTTCTCCTGAGCAGTGCTTTGAAGAGAGGAAAACAAGCTAGAGATGCTTCCCCCACACTCCAGCATTTTGATCTCCTCTGCCTGAACTCTTGGAAACCATCAGCTCATGGACTGTGAAATAAATTCTCAGAGAGGTACTCAAGATTAGTACAACTTCACAGCTAGCGCAGTATGTAGATACAAAGATGCACTCGGGAGTTGCTAGGAAATCTGCTTTTTCAATCCACAAATCAAATGCACAGTGCTCTCCAAAGAAGAAGCTGCATGTGCTAAGCTTCTCTTCATCACAGAAACTATCAACAAGCTTCAACAGGGACAGTACCAATAGAAACACTCAATCCTTAGATTTTTGTTATCCCAACAACAATAAGAACAGTCACAGAAATAAATGCATATATTGGATCAATAATTAGCCACAAGAAGTGCATACTGCAACTGGCTGTAGGAATGACAAGCCAGGCTCACAGACCTCCTCCTTTCAGTTGCTATGTTAAACAATCACCAATGGATGTAGCTGCCTAGCTAGCAACACAGAAACACTGCGTCACTTGCCATGAATAAGCCATCAAAGTTCCCAATCAAGTCGGCAGTTGAGGCAGCATCAGCTCAGCAAAGAAACAGACAACAGAAGAGCAGCAAACAGAGACTAAAGTCACCCCTGTAGTTAAGAAAAGCATTTTTCAAGCCATAACATTAACCTCCTCTTTCACCAATCAGCTATATGCCTTGGCAAATCCTGGGATTAAGCAAGAATACTTACTGCGTATCTGTACACAGTGTATGTATATATATGCGTGTATACACACACACACACACGTAAAGCAATAAATATAAAACCACATATTCCATTGAGAGACCACAAGATTCTTTAAAAAGTGGTGTGGATTTCTAGTGTTTGTGATTTATTATCAATGCCTAACTACTTCAAGGCAACCTTGCTATGTAATGATTCTTTTCATCTGTAACACAACAGTATTTTGGAAACATAGAGCTGGTCGCAGATAAAACCTCACTGTTTTGCAATCTTTACAGAAACGGTTCTTTACACACAACAGCTTGTGTCACATCCACAAATGCAATCCATAGGTGTTCACTTCCTGCGTACCATACCCAACAGGCAATAGCTTTTGCAGTTTTTTCACAAAACCAAGGACAAGTCCTTGACAGTGAAAGCAGAAAAGATCAAAAGTACTTTGTGGCAAGTTTCAAAGAATACTAATATTACAGCTAAATAAATAAGTTTCATACCCACCTTAATGTTATCTGATTTCAATTCGAAATCCGTGTAAAGTCCTTTCATAAAACCTGTCACTCGAATTACCTTCAAAAAGGAAGAAAAGAAGTTAGGAACACCTGAAGGTCCCTGTTCAGTAAGGCTTGTGTGGACACAGGGCATACATTGGCCTTATTTGCTTTCACAGAGGATACCTTGGTGAGAACTATTTCTAGAGCAGGTTCAGAGGTCCGCTGGGTCTCTGAATGCGCTCTAGAACAACGAGACTTAATCCTCGCTTATGGCTCAGGCCTCCCTTCCTATTTAATTCCATCTTTCACCTTGATGGCTGGTGAATCTGGGAGATTTACAATGTCAACACCAGTACGAGCGTTTTAAACACAGCTCTGCATTATCCCCTTCTGACTTCTTTAGAGATGACTAGACAGCAGCAGCTCAGTGAATATAAAAATTAAGACTTTTTCTTTTTAAAACGGGAGGTTGCAAACCAACCTACCAGCAGCTTTCACTAAAGACCAGACCCACACCTCCCTGAGGGAAGGAGTCAGACCTCTTGTCTGCTCTGAACCATTGCCAGCCACCCTAAAACCCCTGACATCCACCCAGTACCCTAAAAACCCCGAGATTTACCTCAGAGCCCCCCAAACCCCTGTGATTCCCCTCAGAACCCCAAAATCCCCAGGACTCCCCTCAGAAACCCCAGGATTCCTCTCAGAACCCCCCAAACCCCCA
>NW_010127651.1:6662-8000 GCF_000699245.1 Pterocles gutturalis | reverse complement strand
CCTATAGAAGTTCTTCATGTTACCCTTAACACCCTTGGCCGTATTTAATTCTGTTAGGGCTTTAACTTTCCTAACCTGATCTCTGGCTTCACAGACAGTGTCTCTGTATTGTCCCCAGGCTACCCATCCTTGCTTCCACCCTCTGTATGCTTCCTTTTTTTGTTTGAGTTTGCTGAGGAGTTCCTTGTTCATCCACACAGGCCTCCTGGCATTTTTGCCTGCCTTCTTCTTTGTTGGGATGCATCACCCCTGAGACTGGAGGAAGTGATCCTTGAATATTAGCCAGTTTTCTTGGGCCCCTCTTCCCTCCACGGCTTTATCCCATGGGACTCTTCCAAGTAGGTCCCTGAAGAGGTCGAAGTCCGCTCTCCTGAACTCCAGGGAAGTTATGCTAGTGTGACTCTGTGTATCTTGACTGGGACCCCAGAAAACACCTGAGCCTAGATGAACTGCAGGTTTTGTAGTTCTGTTTTACAGAGCCCTGCTGTGTGGAAAGTGCTCTGAAGAGCTACACGTGATATTCAACAGCAGTAAATCCATAGTGGAATGGGCCCTTGGTAGGATTTTTCTGCATCTTAAGGTTAAAGCCTTCTTTAAGCCAAACTGTTTCAGGTTAGTTTGTCTCAGACTGTGCACCTTCTTATGAGGAGCTATGGTGGAGTCAGACCACGCTTTAGTACCACTTTGTATGATATGTGTGAATACCACACCGTGCAAAGAGTTGCGGTTGCATAGTGCTGTCCCTGCTCGTCAAGGAAGAGTTGGATCTGGGTAATCAACATGTTTCTAGTGAAGAATGGTTTAATTCTTTCAGGTTGAAAAATACTTCATATTTTAACTCCAAAAATCATCATTTAGAACATGTAATATCTAGCATATGTTTATTTCATTATAAGAGAAGTTCATTACTCCTGAATTTACAATCAGCTGTTTGAGGTATTTGAAACCTTGACGATAAGGAATACCTTTTTGTTTGGAGATGTGAAAAAAAAAGGGAGATTATTTGACTATGCTTTAGAAAATGCAGAAAAGCTTGTGTTTCACCATAGGCATACTTTACTCATCTTTTCGTCTTGAATACATGTTCTTCCTCTAAGAACATAAATGTAAAAACCTCATAAGCGTTTACATTAATTTACACTAGAAATTATTTTGTGGAATAAGCAGGGTTTGAGTATCAAACTGAGGTAACTATATATAGTCCAGAATCTGTGTTTCCTGAAATGTATGGAGAAATATTTGGAAGTGTCAATGTCTTGAGTATTTTAGAAAATCTATCTGTTCTTGAACAAGAAATTTTTATCTTTATTTTGAGTTAAAAAAAGAAAGTATTGTAAA
>NW_010127651.1:0-6641 GCF_000699245.1 Pterocles gutturalis | reverse complement strand
CTAAAAACAGTAGTTAAAATAAATCTTATATACCTGTCAGAATCCTTGCAGTGGCTTTCTGGGGGATTTTAAGGGCTTCTAAGGTAGAATCAAAGGTAAAGTTTGAACTATCTTTCATACAGGATTTTGCAGGAGAAATTAGACCAGCCCATATCTGCTCCACCATCACCCAGAGACATATCAATGGAGATAGATTCTCCAGAAAATATGATGAGACATATCAGATTTTTAAAGAATGAAGTGGAAAGGCTAAAGAAACAACTGAGGGCTGCACAGTTACAGCGTGAGTAATCAACCTGTTTTAAATCTTTTTAAGTTTGTGTAATGTAAGATTTTTACATAGATTTTCATGACTTTGAATTTAAGGTAGAAGTGGAAAAAAATAGGGCAGGTTTGGATGAAAACATTTTTGCAATTGCAGTAATATTGCTTGTTGGGGTATTTACATTGCAGTTTGGGGGTTTTTTACCTTTACTGGAAGGGTGTCTCGAAGAATCAACAAATATTTCTTGAATATTTTGGGCCAGAAAAAATGTTTCCTTTTTTTTTTTCAGAGACTTTGCAGTATTTCAACATACAAATTTTTGAAAACATGATTACACCCTACTCTGTAAGAGTCTTGAAAATTAAGAATTACTCAAAAGAATTAACAGCTAGCAAAATAAAGTTCAGTTATGTACAAGAATTTCACTTGTTAATGATTTCAGCTATCTTTAAATAATTGTGTTTGTAGCTGTGTTAGACTAATTGTTCAGGCAGCTATTTGACTTCACAGAATAGCAGAAAAAGTAATCTTATTTTGTTCTTACCTATGTAAGATTGCTTTGAAGGTGGACAGAATAAATAGTTGTGTAGAGGTCCTTGTGTTTCTGTTGTGAAAAGTGTCGTGCACCCTTGCCCAGAAGTGGAAAGCCTGCTTTTTGCCCTTCTTTTAAAGAGAAGAGGCTACAGCTCTGAGCACAATGGTGTCAGCTGGCAGGAAGCTCACTTGTGCCTTCCTGTGATCTTTGCAATGTCAATCCTTCATTCCTTCATGCTACATCTAAAATGTCTATCCACGTTTCATCAGCTCTGCCTAGTTCCTAGTCAGTAGCATTATGTTTCAATTGATGGGTAAGCAGATACCTAACCATATAGACAGAAAAATTTGGGTGAGTGGGAAACGGGCAATATTCTCCCCCTCTAGTGTGCTGGTCTTGACAGGCTAACTGGAATATTTCAACCTCTGTTTAGAGAAAGGGCTTGCCAGAGGCAGTGGCCTTCCTTAAAGACAGAAATTATGAGAGAGTGCTCTTTTGCAAGGGCCTTGTGCGCAAGTCTGTGGTATCAGTAATTTGTGTCAGTTAAAAGAAGATAAGGACTGCTAATCTTTGTACTTGACAGTTCTGCGTTGCAGCCTTCACTTACTGAACTTCAGAACGAGAGCAAGGCCTTTGATTTAAAGTACTCTTTGTACAAATCTAGCCTAATTAATGTCATTTCAAGTGTTCTTTATTATTTTTAAGTGGCTTCTTTTTGTATTATTGTGATTGTAACAATTTAAAAGCACTTAAAATCAAATTCACATTGAAAGTAAGATCTAAGCTTAAAAGTACTCTTTGCCTTTGGGAAGAGATTGAACTGAGCTGCAATGTGAATAGCAGTACTGATGGAAGTGGTGGATGTGCTAGCCTGCAAGCAGAAGATGAAACTGAAATACAGTTTTCAGTTTGGTGTTTGCAATATGTGGTCATTAGAGAACCTCTAGTATTTTTCATAAATACTTGATAAAATCTGCTTACTGAATTCTGATATTGGTATTACATTTTTGTATTCCTGAAGCACTTACTAGTGCTCTAATGCTTACTAGTGCTCACTTCAGTGCTCTAGTCTAGGAACTGGTTTTGTGTAATAATAGTTTTACATAAGTGATACTGTTACCTTTAGAAGTGATATTTCCAAAGAAGGGAGATAAATCATGTATTGTTGATAGTTTGGGAACTATCATCTAAAACAGGAGTGTTCTTTTGATTGAAGGGTGCTGCATGAAGAATTGATCACAAAGCATGATGAATTGTATCTTTTTTTAGTATCAAGAGATTAACTGCAAATGTGATCCAGTATTAGAAAACCTCACAAAATACATTGTGTGTCATAAGTCTTCATCATGTGTTCCATTTTATTTAAAAAATCAGTCACGATACTTCATAGCTTTCCATAATTTGATTTTATCACTTTAAATAGACTGTGATACCAGAACATTAAGTGGTGTTTGCTGAACTTGTTTAGAATTGCAAACTCAAATTGCACTTTGATGTTAAGAGTAAACCACTCGTTGGCTTTTAATATCAGTACATATTCTGCTGGCCAGTCTCTATGATAAAATGTGTAATTGAAACAATGCTACAGAATACATACAATGTAGCAATTTAATACAAGTTTGAGTGTTTGGGGCTTCAAAACTTGTTTTGGGCTTCCTCCTTCAAAATAGAAATATACCTTTAAAATAATTTCTTCTGTATGTTGCAATAAAATCTTTGTAAACATGGAATAGCATTATTTTAATGGAGTGGGAATTATTGTATTTCTTTGGGTTTGGTTTTATTATTTTCTTAATGACTTTTTTCCTTTCTTTTCAAATTAATTTAAGTAAATACTTAAAACTTTTTTTGCTTTTTAGCTTTTATTTAAAAAATTGCTGCCAACCAGTAATTTATTTCAATAGCTACTGTTCTGAATTATACTTTGAACTAATGACTTAGGGATGAGAATTTTGAGTGATCCACCCTTAGCATTTTCTACACCCTCATGCTTGAAGTGCTGGAATAAAATTAGGCACAACATATTTGCCTGTCTGTGAAATTGAATTTTAGTTACATTTTAACAAAATTCTGGATTTCAGATTCAGAGAAGATGGCACAATATTTAGAAGAGGAGCGACACATGAGAGAAGAAAACTTGAGACTTCAAAGAAAGTTACAGAGGGAAATGGAACGTAGGGAAGCACTCTGCAGGCAACTGTCAGAAAGTGAATCCAGCTTAGAAATGGACGATGAAAGGTTTGTATTTTCTAGCCATCCAGGTATGTTGGTGTTGAGCTTATTGATCAATACTCATACTACGTTTTGAGTATTATGAAATAAATATTTAGAGAAATAACCTGTACATGTGTTTAATATATGTATCAAATTTCAGTAGGGGCCAGGAGTATATTCATTAGAATTGTGTCAAACTTGTGTAAAAATTGCATTGGTTGTAACAGTGAGAAAAAAAATATTTATACCTGAAGATTGCTTAGGGTGTTGATAATGTACATGGAAATAAGTATAGCTGTGGAGTTGAGATTCAGAATAAATTGATCATAGTAGCTTTGTTTTGCCCCTAACTTGGTAGCTGTGAGGAATTTGAGGAGGGAGTAACATCCTTACTTGGGGCTAATTTGTCCTTTGCAGAAAGTAGAACGTGTTCAGCCAAATAGGAAGGGATATTATATAAAGCCTTAGAGAGAGGAAGCATTTTCAGAACTGTTGGGTTATTCTTGATGTCCAAACCATAACATCCTTGATTTTTTTTTCTACTGCAAGCTGCATTGCTTGCCACTGGCCTTACAGATAAGTCTTTTGAGTTTTTCGTGGTTTTATATGATGCCTTTCAGAATTTTCTCACGTCATAATCATATGACAGTGTTATATCTTGAAAGATAAGTACAGTTTGAGTAAACATTTCTTATCAAATGCTCATTATTCTGTTGTACTGTTTTATATTATTTTGGATTTATAGTGGTCCTTTAAAAAAAAAAAAAAAGTTACCGGGTGCTGTATATTCTTCTGGTACAGAGATATTTCTTCTTGGGTCATCGGTGTATTTTTATAAGCCATAATTTACCAGAAACAAAGTACCAGATATTTTGTTTCAAGGAGCACCCTTAAAGTTCAAGGTAGTGTTTTCATTTCAATGAAATACTAGGCAACTGACACATATTGCAGTAGCATCTGTTATTAAGATGTAGTGAGTGCTGTATAAATTGTTAAAAACACAGGATTCTGCCGTTTGAATCTACTTTTATTAGCCTAATCTTTTCTGCGAATGTTTGCATTGTAATAGAAGTACAGTCAAAATCTAAATCTATGTGGATTACCAATATTATTATTCTAATATTTTTTGTCTGCCTGTTGTAGGTAGTGGTAATCAATAAAATGCAGGAATATTTAACTATTCTGTACTTCTAAGAAATTTAATTGTCTTGTTGATTTTCTTGGTACTACAAAGGTGTGACAGAATTGCTCCAAAACAAGTATTTGCAGTGTAAGTAATATAGAGTAAGGGAAGGATGAAGCGAGTTACACTGGTTAGTCTTAGGATTACTGTGTAGACAAAATGATTGTGGAACCATGCAGTAATGATTTTGAAATGTAAATTTTTGTCAGCTTACATTGTCTTCCTAAAAATGATGGTGTTGATGGATCAGGTATCTGGTTTTTTTTGGTTGCATTCTGTTAGCTGATGATTCTTATTTTTGTAGATGAGGGTAGATGAAAGTGCTTTACTGAATGCAAAATACACAGCTCTCCCAAAACTTCTTCCTCCTGACTAGCAATAGCTTTGTTGTCTTGATTCTCCATCCTATTCTCTGGAGTAGTAGGGAAGTATCTGGAATCAGGAAGCATACTAACAGTGTTCTGCTATTCCATATCAGCTGATCCAGGTGCTAGGATGACTTACAGAAAATTGGGTTTATGTGTAATAAAACACAGTTAAATCACACAAACCACTGCCTTGCTGTAATGCATGTACTGTCTGCATTACAAGTTACTCTGTATTGCAGAGGTAGCCTAGTCAGTTCAATTTCACTAACCTTGCCCCTGTTAACTCTTTACAAAACTTATATTTAATTAAACTTTAATTTAATTTTAAGGCTTAATTTAGTTTGTTAATTTTCTATTGTCCTCTATTGCAGCTACTTCTATTACCTGATCTACGCAAATTTAAACCAGCTTTGCTATCACTAGAGTATATTGCCTGTGTTAGGTGTTGTGACTCAGTAACTGTGAATATCCTGCTTAAAAAACGAGTAAGATGCAGTATCAAAACATGTTTCAAATAGTTTATGAACTATCTCGCAGAGCTTGAACTAGTCATCATTGTGAGTTCCATCAAATAGGAATATTTTCAGTGCTGTGATCTGTGATCTGAAAATAAATACAGCTACTAAGAATTCAGAAAACAGTAGTAGAAGGGGAGACAAATAAGAGTCAAAGGGCTCTTAGGCAGCTAATTTTGCTTGCTGTGTTGTTGTGTCCAGTAAAAGAAACACAGATAAATGTAATAATATAAACCCAGGTGCGCTGATTTGCAACCATGTGTGCAGGAGGAGGTG
Organism: Pterocles gutturalis; assembly: GCF_000699245.1. Classification (NCBI taxonomy): domain Eukaryota; kingdom Metazoa; phylum Chordata; class Aves; order Pterocliformes; family Pteroclidae; genus Pterocles; species Pterocles gutturalis. Next base: position 1,285 of record NW_010127651.1, on the reverse strand, counting down.
AGCAGGGAAACCTCTGATCTAGACAATGAGTGAAAAATATACGTGGAGTGTGCATTAGCAAGTCAACTGGAAAGCTGACAGCCTACAGCTGTGGAGAAAATATATAAAATTGGTTTTGAGATATAAAAAGTAAGTGGCAAGTAGGAGCAATTGGTATTATTTTTATCTCTTTGTCTATAGCACTTGATGGTTGTGAAGAAGCTTCACAGTATTGTACAAATAAATACCACTAAAATTATTACAGGTGGGGAAAAATGCCTTGTCTGAGGTTCTGATCTGTTCAGTTCATCACAGTGAAGGGTGGGAGGCATCTTGCAACACAGCCTGGAAGTATCTTGAGTGGGAGAAAGTGCTGGGTTCAAAATGTCTCTTTGTTCCAGTGGCAAAAGACATGATGAGCAAATGACTAAATGTTGAGACCAGAGGTATTCAAGTAGGAAACAGAGCATGGTTTTAACAGTGAGGCTGATCAGCTGTTGGAACAAATTATTAAGACTTTAATGACTTTTCCCACCCTTTTCATGATTTCAAATTAGTGCTGAATGCCTTTCTGGAAAATATACTCCAGCCGGACGAGCTATTAAGTTCAGTATAGAAATCATGTGTGAAGTGCAGGAATGTAGTATAGGTCAGGTTGGATTGCATAGTTTGTACCGCTGGCCTTAATATGTGCTATTCTAATTGTACACAACTTGCAGGGTTTTAACTGTGAATGCTAAGTCCAGATATTTCCATTGAAAGTTAAGCCAGTATCTGAGCCTTCAGCAATGACAAAAGTTCCTGTCATGACTTCCTAAAGGTGACTGATTCTTCATTAATCTAATGTGATTCTTGTGGGAACTGAAAAAAACCACAGTGAAACATTTAAAACACGGCACATTTTAGAAGGTTTGATCTAATTATTCTTTACCTTTTTTTGTTAGGTATTTTAATGAGATGTCTGCACAAGGATTAAGACCTCGCACTGTGTCCAGTCCTATCCCTTATACACCCTCACCAAGTTCTAGCAGACCTATATCACCTGGTAAATATTTAACCCAGTTTCTAAAATTGTTGTATGTATCGCATAGTAACTTGCGCTATTGATTTATTTGTATCAGTAGCCTTTCAGGGCTACTCTGGAGGAAAAAACTACATCGTAAATGTAGGAATTGTTTTGCCTTAGATGTCTTCTAGTGCAGTGTGTTTTCAGATGGTTCTGTTTTACACTGTGAATAGATATTAAAGGTCAGTTAAGTAGCTATCACTTGAACTTTTATTTCGTAGAATCATAGAATCATTAAGG
>NW_010127650.1:0-11943 GCF_000699245.1 Pterocles gutturalis | reverse complement strand
CTCTAACATTCTGTGATTCTGTGAATAACCAGTAATTTCTTGGGGCTTTCTTCTTTATTACTAAACCTGCTCCTGTTCTTCATTTTGAGAACTAGGACTTAATTATTTCTGAGACATTTCTTATTTCTATATACCTTCATCTCATTAAATTTCATCTTTTCTTAACTACTGTTCCTGCACCTTATCTTACTGTTCCTCAAGCATTTTCCAATCTTTAACTATCTGTATGTTGTGTGGTATTTCTATACTTTAATGTTTTTTGTTATACCTTTTCAGTTAATTAGATACACTTTCATCTATTTTGGAATCTCTTTCCTTTGACAGTACATGTAAACTGGCATTGTTATCTTTTGTCTTTGAAAGCATATTTAATCCAGTTCCTGGAGGGATCCTACACTTTTTTCTTTCACATTAACTTTTTCCCCCTCAACATTAACAGACATACAATTTGACAAATACATGCTTACTTCAGGAAAAGCTCATGAAGTCTTCTTTTTCTAGTTCTTGTCTACAAATATAATTCTGTAACCATTACGAGAGTGCTCAATAGCCACTGAAAAAAATTCACTTGAGCAGATATGAATATCTAGTGGTTTATTATTTTAAGATTCATTACTCTTGAGGAATCCTGAAATTTCCCTTCAACATCTTTGAGATATTGTTCTTACTCATCACAGAACTCAAAACGGAGGTAGATTACAGCAAAACAGGAAATACCTGTGAATACTGAAATCCTTGAGACTATACAGTCTTGGCTCAGTTCTGACTACCTACTCTTCTAACAAATTGACACCACTAGAAATAGCTCTTCCAAAATACCACTAGTTGGAATGAAGGGAAAATACAGTATGATTTCTTGTAGTGTTTCTAACTCTTACATCGTGATTGCCAGCTTTGTAAAAGTATTTCCTTCTTCCAGTTGCAGCCTTTGGAATCATAATTATTCCTAACATATATTTTGTTTCTACGCTATAGCCAAGGAAACGAAAAACTTTTTTCCCTTAAGTGAAAGCACAAGTTACCAATATCTATCTCATTACTTCCAAAAACAATCTCCTGGTGCTTCGGGAGATTTTTCTTTTCTTCAATGCTGTAATTTCAAACCTTACATTTTAGTTCTCTCTCAGGTGGCAGACTGCATTCTTTTAAACTAAAGATCCTCCCTGACAGACCCTGAACAGGCCAATTCAGGTTTTGAAATCAGTCTTCAGAAAACATTAGTCACAAGTCAGGTTTTTATCTATGAATCTGAAGACATAAGGGATTTCTACTAGGATTATTTCTTCATATCCTATTTATGTTTCCAGAGTGCTGCCAACAAATAGATTGGGAAGCGTCCCGCCCACTTCTGCCTTAATAATCAGGTACCCACACCTCTGAGATAAATATCCATATTAAATGGGAACTTGGCACAAAAGAAGTGGAACAGCAAAAACACTCCCACAAGAAGGACACCATTTACCTATGAAATTAGGTGCAAGAGAAGAACTGTCAGAGTTGAGAGATACCGGAGAGCCCTTCGAAGGGAACCCCAAGGAAGGAAAGTAACCTGGAAAGACAGAATACACCAGTAAATCAAGCCTGAGAGAAAGCACAAGAGACAGTGTTTCCAATGCTGAGGACAGTCTGCAGTGCAGAAAATGTTATATATGTAAAAACCATTTCACATTTGCCACATTATTCCTTAAGCTATACTCCCTCTCACTGTTCTACCACATACAACATATATTACCAACATAGTTCATATATTAACATTTATATAAGCATTAATAGCATCATAAACAGTCCATGTAAAATAATCCAGCAGCAGCCTAATTGTACTGGTGTTCAATAATTGTGTGTGGACTTTCAACTGCATGTTCTCAGAGGGAAACTGACAGACTGACTGAAACATTGGTGCAAAATTGTCCCAGTTCTTTCAACATTCTCATAGCAAGAAACAGCTATTTTCAGCTAGCAGCACAGTACTCCACTTCCTATCCCACACAAGACTAGCATCACTGGCACAGCATTCCCATGCTTCTGTTAGAGCTAGGGGTTTGTCACATACATCAGATGTGAAAGTCTCCCTGACTGAGGATGGCACCTGCTCCCAACACTTCTCCACTCAGTCCTCCAAGCAATTTTATTGTTATTTTTAAAACAAATTCAAGGGACAACTACTTTATCACAGAATAACATTGTCAATTTTCCTTTTACCCTTCAGCATTCACTTACATTCGTGTCACTCAAGAGCATCTAAAATTAATTCTCTCTCCTCTACATCATACAGCTACAACAGCTCTTGTTACAAAGACCTACAATAAACATAATGTGTTGGAGATGTGGGTAGAAAGGATAACTGTCACTATCTTCACTATCACCTGCCTGCTCTTTTTGATAATGTGTTGCTTGTTTGCCACTCTTTTCCACCTGGATGTCATACTCCGCAGCTATTAAGAGGTCAACTTCTGGCTGTTGTGCTAGTGCTCTGAATTTTATATTCTTTCTTCTAAAGATAGCAATCCTGGATTTACAGTAACAGGTCCAAAATGCACAACTTGACAACTGAGATTTCCTTATACAGTCTGCTAAGTCAAGAAAGGATGGTCTCAGAAGAAAAGATGGAAGAGAAACCTCCACAAGCCATGGGTGGCCTTTGACTGATATATCAATAGAGTACACAAGATACAACTTCAGAGCAGTGGAATACACTTACTTCCAAATTAGACCACTTTGTTGCCCCTAGTGTCACACTACCTTTCAAACATTACCAGCATAAACAAAATCTGCATTTTTAATCTGCACAAGTTTATATGCATGTTACCAAGCTTTCTAGGCATGCCCTTACTGAGCTGTCATGAACCACATTTCTATTGTTCTGAAATTAAAAAAGGCAAACCAGAAATAATTCAGAAGGGAAAAACTGATTCCCTTAAAAAGAAATGCTTTTCAGACTTGTAATTCTTCAGAACCTCAAGAAAGATGCTCATCAGTTTCTTTTCACAAACATCCTAAACATTCTTCACATTGCTAACAGCCAAAACCTGTTTTCTATAAATAGCTGCACTGATGAAACTTCTCCAACAAATCTGTAGTAACCTTTGCCCTTGACTCTTCTTCCCTGCCTCACTGAAGCAAGTCCAATTCTCCCCATTCCTTCCATGGGACAGGAAACACTAGTTAGTCAACGGCTACATTGAGCAGCCAAACAGAGGAGCCAAACAGAGCACCCAATGGCTGAACTCTGCCTCTGTCTTCCCAGGAAGCAGGATTCCTTTCCTCTGCCCAGTGCCTATTTTCATTACTTTTACAGGAATTCAAACCCTCTGTGAAATTTGTTCAGAAGTCACAGATTAAAAGTGTTGCTGGACAAGATTTATTGAGAGGAGGGGAGGAAGAGGATTAAGGAAAGAAAAGGAAGATGGAGCAACCGAATAACCCATTCTTTAGCATACCACACTAACTCTTTTTCTACTCTGATAACTTCAGACAAAAACCCCAACAGGATAATAATTCAGCTCACAAATTCCCGTCTCCCTCTTCTGTTAGTTTCAAGACAACTACAGGCACTTTAATTGTTCTATACTTCTCACTGAGTTTGGTTTAAAATTCAAGAAGTTGCAAAAAATTCAGTATGTATTTGGAGGGGAAAATAATACAGACACTATTAGCATAATTAGCATATTCCTAGCTTCCTTAGAATACCAATCTGAAGTCTAAACAAACATTTTAGAGTGAATGCTTGCACTGTGCTTATCTCAGCAGAACTGAATTAATCCATGTGATTTTGAAAGGCAGAAATACTTCTACTCAAAGCAATAGTATTTTCTCCTCTAAATTTCAAATGTTAAAGTCATTACTAATCTCCTAAAGCAATTCAGGTACTCAGAAACAAAGACTCCTAGAGTTCTTTAATAATGTTAAGTTAGCCTTCCTTTTGAAAACAGGAAAAAAAGTTGAATTACTTATACCCTTTCTGTCTGGAGTTGTATGCCTAGAGTTGCAAGTCTTAATCTTTCACAAAGAACTTTCTACATAATAATGTAAGGCAGTCTCAGTTATGAATCTGTTACAGTCCCTAACTGCTGCCCCTCAACATAACCTCATCAGGCAGATTGTCCTAGTCAGGGGGCAGGGACATACACAAAAAAAAGCAGGCTGTGCTTCTCAACATGTTAATTTTATGAGCTATTAAGAGAAGAGTAAGCCCTACTAAAATGGACAAATGACAGAACAATAACCTCAGAATGTACAGGAAGAACAGGAGTTTTAACATCATGTAAGCTACATACAAAAGAAAATATAATTGCTACCGCAAAATAAAGACTATCAATAGGAAATATATAGAAAAAAAATCCATACATGCAACAATTCACAGGTTATCAATCATTAAGTTTTGACTGAGAAGTACCTTGTGGAGGGACTGGCTGTTGATATCCTGGCATTGGACCATTGTAAGCTCCATATTGCGACTGAGGAACCCCTGGCAATGGCTGTCCTCCGTAGGCAGGCTGCTGGTATCCCTGATATCCAGGCTGAGGTTGCCCATAAGGAGGCCCTGCGTGAGCTTGCTGGTTTACACTCATTGTATTCACATCCCCAAACTAATCCTGCCTGCAAAAAAGGGGGGCAGAAAATGGCTTTTAGCAGACATAAAATCAAACTGGCAAACTTCTTCACTGTTTTCACAGAAACGAGAGCTCCTCAGATACTAAGGAAAGTAAAACATTAATGGTTATTTACTCTTGCACAGAAATTTTTTCAAGCAAGACAAATGCTTTACAAGAGCTAGTCAGAAAAATATTTTTCAAAACTATGCTTTCTAATCAACTTATTCACTGCTTCATCTTGGTTAGACTCATGATTATCTTCTTGGAAGAAAACCCCATAATTTGCTATTCCATAGCAGATGATTATCAAATTTCCTGAGACACCTTACAAACTACTTCCACCTCACAGAACATCAGACCAACAGAAAACGGATTTCATGACACAGATGAGAGATTCCTTAATTCCACTATTCCACTTCAATAACACTGAACAAGTTCAGCTTTCATCTCTATGTTAGTCTACTTGATCATGCTTCCTGGCTACAAGCAACACACACTTCACCATCCACAAAGGCTGCTTCTTGATGTGCTTGATGGAATCCAGAACAGGACTAATACAGGGGGTTTGGCTCTTTTTTTTTTTTTGAGCAACAGATGATTTAAAGTCCTTGCTATATACATAAATTTCAGAAAACAAAGAGCAGCATGTTCATCTAAGAAAAATGTTCAAAATGGAAAAGCATCACAGGCAAAGATGTCACTAAAGGAGTTATACAAAAGGGGAAGACATGAAACAGAGCATCAGAGACAGCAGAGATGTTTCTTAGCAAAGTTATGCAAGAAATCTTGCTTAACATACAGATTCTAATTCTTCTGACTAACTGTATAAAGAGGTTGACTATCTTTATAAAGAGAAAAACAAGAAATGGCATTGGGAGACCCCAAACCAAGAAGGCAATTCTTACAATACCACGGTACCAAGCAGGCAGATAAGCCACAGAGCCCTTGAGTTGTGGAGAGCCAAGGAGATGACTTCACGAGCAGGTAATTCCCTCATGGTCTATTTCTCAAGGATATTCTGCATCCCCTGTACTCCTTTGGACACTCCATGTCACTGTTAGCCTCTTCAGCTAAGACTATCTGCACTAACACTGTAAAGAAATATGTGTTTAGAGCAATTCATTTTTTTTTAATAAAAAGACTGCAGTTTATCTAAAAATGCAAAGTTAAGGTGAAGAAAACAACAGATTTTGCCCTCATATTTTGCTCCAAACACTATGATGAACTTGTGCATTAAAGATACATTGTCAATCTGAACACAGAGGAGACAAAAAGCTGCAACAGCCATCAGCCAGTTGCGGCAAATCCCAACTAGGAATCGACAGCTTAACTCAAGCAGATAACTAACACCTGAGCTGTTTTGCCTATACATTGATCAGAGTATGCCAACCAATGCTAAGGTTGGTTCTTCACATTACCAAAAAATATGATGACAAAGAATTATCTAAACAACCAACAGAACAGTTGTACAGCAAGAGTACTAAAATAACTACAGCTCTGCAAGAACCATCCACACAGAAATAAATTATTTCAGACCCATATATATACAATAGAGGGAAAATACATATATCGCAAAAGAGTGATCTAATTACTCACAGAACAAAGCTAGCATAATACATATACACTATATTTAACCTCCTATAGGTAGTAAACACGACAAACGTCAATACTAAGAATGCTAATGCTTACTGTGGAATTAGATATTAAACTTTACATGAAAGGAAATAAATTTTTATATTTTTATTATTCAAGGTGTATGAAGGTAATGATAGGGCTTCTGTTTAGAAAAAGAACATATTTAAAGGTAATTTGCTCTTGAAAGTAAAATATAATGTAATTTGCAATAGCTTACGATAGTGTGACAGATTTTTTGATCAGCCTGCAGGGTTTCTAAACATGATTACACATGATAAACATGACAGAAAGAGTAATTGCTAAACATTCTGGTTTCCCACACCACCTTTAACTTAGTTCTGCAGAACAGTCTAACCTGAGCAGCCATGGGGCCAGGAAAGCTGGACTTTGGTACCTGCTTCCTTCCCAAGTTCCCCTGAAGGCAACCAGTGTCATCACACTGCAATCACAGACCTACCCCCAACCACCTCCTCTTCAGTGCAAACAGTAAAGCAGGAGACTTCCTCCTGCAAAGGTGGGGGTAAAGGAAGGGAGAACGGTGCAAGAAGACTGCTCTAACTGCACATCTTGGAACATACAGGTGGTGCGTCTGCAAGGAAGAAGGGCTGCTTTCTCTTCTTCCTCCCCTGACCATTGCTTATCAGATTGCACACAAGGAACTCGGTTTTTAGTCACTGCTCCTACACACAGGTCCTTCCTCCAGGAAGAGCTGCAGGCAAAGCAGCAGTATCTTGCAGGATACCTCCTGAGCTGTACTCATTAAGACACTCTTCACAAGTTACACCTACAGAAATCCTTGAACAGATCTTTGAACAAGGAATTACTACATTTAAGAGGATCATTCTTTTTTTCTTTTTTTTTTTTGAGCATGATGGGGCAAGAACTCAAGCATGTCCCTTGCAAACCACTTCTGACTTACTGATATTTGCAGGAGGGAGGGGAGGGAAGGCTGAAAAGAGGATAGTAAAAGATCATCAGGTAAGGTCACTTACTGAGTACACACTCATAACAGTATTTCCCACTTGAGCGGGTAGTATCTGCTGGCTTGTTGCTCTCTCTGAAATAATACTGAACCTAAGACGTAAGGTCATCTAATGCAAGTCTTACAGAAGAGAAGAGTTTTGAGATAATTTCCTACACTTTCTATAGAAAAAGTAGCTACACAAAGGAGGTGGTTCTAACTCAGTATCCCAACTGACAGAAAGGCAGATATACCTCAGACCCATGTGGCAGCCAGCATAGGCTGATCTCTACTACAGCACAAGCTGATCCTTGCTCCATACAAGCAGAAAGTCAAGAAGGAAGCTGGACACGAGGAGGAAGACTGAAGAACAAGCGTGGTGTTGAAGCTGGGGACAAGGCTGCTCCATTATTTTGGCTACTTGACTTGCTCTAAAGGCAAGGCTAGTGGCATGCTTGCTCATCACTGATGTGGAATACCATAAAGGGCAGGGCCAAGAGTATCTGCCTTCAAGAAGGCGGAAGACAGTTGTCACTGAATGAGTCTATTTTCCTTCTCCCCCAGTATAAGTCATTTGTATCAAACAGCATTCATTTTGCCTCCACTCAAAAAATGTATATGTAAATTTGAACCTGGTCACTTGAGGAGATATGGGGAAAGGAAGAATTTTATGCTCTGTCTTATGACATGAAGAAAAAAAAATCTCTGAAAGAAAGAAACAGATACATCTGGTGAGGAGAAATAGAGAAAACAGGCTGTTTCACTTGATAAAAAAGCTGATTATATTCCTTTGCATGCAGCAACACTATACCAAAACTAAGCTAAACATAATATTAAAACATGCTGTTGAACATGGTATTACTGTTCAGCAGTTACAATACACAAAGCTCACATAAGCAGGACTCAGCTACTGGGAAAATACTATAACAACAAGCGGTCATTACTATAAATAACAATTATCTTGCAAAGCACGAAGCACTTACTCTATACAGTTTTCTATTCCTCTGTATAAAGGCAGTTCACCATCTGAGTTTTGGTCAAAATAGTTACACAGCTAAAATTCATACTACAACACTGTTACACAAGACAGTCAACCAGTGCTGATCAGCAACGAACTCATGAGAGAAAAATACGCAGTAATACTGGGGCGGGGGGACACACAGGGGGACAGGAAACCTTTTAACTTTTACAATAGTTTCCTGATTCCTTAGTATCCAAAAAAAGCAGTGTTGTTTTATGGACCTTTTTTTAAAAAAACAAAAACCTAGTGATTCACATGAGCATATTTCAATCAGCAAATCTCTCAAATCACTGAAAACTGCATATTCATCATTTCTTATTGTCTGCATTCACTGGTAATTCCCTTTTGAAACGAAAAGGCTTGATCTCATCAATTCTTGATAGCTTTCCAAAAGAAATGCATACAGCAAAATTACTTTCCTTCAGAAAGATGCTGGTGCCTTTTTTACTGGTCCCAGAGAAATAAAAGGCTTGTTTGTTTCAACTTCCGGGGAGACTGATCCTTAAAAAAAAAAAAAAATTACAACAGCATGGCCTCCTATATTGCACTGAAGCTGAACGAAATATGTCTACTTAATTTCTGAACACAGAAATCAAAGTCATTTCCAAAAGATGGGACAAAAGGGGACAATCAGCATCCTCAGAGACCAATTCAGACTATTATGTACAGTGAGAGCTTTCAATGCTTCTGTTCTGCAGCTTTCTGAAGAAGTAGCAAAGTTATGCCATTCTTATAAAGACCTAGACTCTGGAGCTAGGAACACCCTTCTGAAAGGCAGATGTTCTTGCTTTTGTTCCACCAACTGCTTGACTAGGTCCTCTACAAGCACTGACGGAACACTTAGTTCTCTTCAGATACAAGAAACTCCTGTTTTGTTTTTCTACAGAAAATCCTGGAACAGAAACTCATATCCTGGAAGTCAAACTGACAGCTGATCTGGAAGCACTCAGGCCATTATGATGCTTCCCATACAGTTGTCCCAATCAAAACAGTGCTGTCTTTCCACCTGGGCAGATTGTCAACTTGTCACCCCATGGGTAATATTTTCTTCATCTATGCATTTTGAATCACCACCAAAAAGATCTGTTTTAACAGTTCATGAGAAATATAAGACACAGTTTTCAAAATAAAACTTTACAATTGAATATTAGTGAATGTCCAGAACCCACAATGTTTTCACTGAAGACACTTTCAGGAGAAAAAAGGATAGATAAGGTGCTAGAACTTACTGACACAACAGTATTGGAGCAGATTTTTGCAGCCCTTTCCTGGGCTGTTTTGAAAAGGTCTTTCAGACTTCATGACATAAAAATCACAGCTCATATCTAAGGTGTGATCACCTCTATGTTATTCTAAAGAAGGGCCACATTAAACCCTGTTTTTTTACGCTGATTCATCATCTTGGACAAGATCCAATACAAGCTGGGAGAGAGTGAAAGTGGTTAAAAACTGAATACAAAAAACCGCTTTGTCTTGACCCAACCTTAAACTTACCACTATTTCCAAACCCTGCCACCACCACCAGATTTTTACTTAAGTCAATGAAGAGTATAAAATGTGATTGAAGTCTCTGCATGACAGTAATAAAGCTGTAAGAAAATATTTTTAAAATGCTCAGTTATGGGCATTGCTTTTGGAGCACAACCTTGCGGAGGCAAAAGTAATTGAAAATATGACTGACAAAATAACAGTGAAAGATTTCTCTCTTCCTTAGCTAGCTCCATATACATGTTACAACGTGTGAGGTCATCTGACTCATTTCTGTGAACTTTGCTCAAGTGTAATTGATTAGGAAAAGTTACAAGAGTAGTTTAAAGTTTAGAGAAGAGGCCAGAAGAAAGAATGGATGAGTAGGAAAGGACAGACAAAGACTAAAGAACACAATATAATGCTAAACAAGTTTTCTTCACATACATTGTAACACTGACCATCTTTCATCCACAGCTCTGACTTCCTCTACACAAATATGCATTACACAATTTGCATCACTTGCAAGAAACAAAAAAGCTCAGAATTAGCTTTTTCTAATGCATACTCCCCAGTTTATACTGTCTTTTAGCGATTTCCATGTTAACAATGAATCTTGCTGAACAAACTATCTTCACAATTCAAACCTAACAAACAAAAATTATCCACCTTCTCTCTTCTGTGGAGACCATGTTGTTGATCACTTTTAGTTACTCTTTGTACCTTGTCCTTCCTTAGCCAACTATCAATTCTTTCTTGGATTTTTGACCCTCCTTCTGATAATAAGTGTTACAGGAAGAAGATGCAGTCCCTACAGTAGCAGAAGAAAACATTTAAAGAGGTACCAGCATCAAATGACTCATTAAAGAAATAATCCTTTAGACATCTGTTCACTGCTATAACTCAGCTTTCAGCCATGAAAATAGAACCTGGAGCAAATGCCCCAGCAGATTCAGAAGAAATTTTCCTTATATCAATGTCCATTTCACAGTCTGTCTACAGCAATAAAGAATACTGAGTGGTACAGGTTCAAAAGCAAGAACCCTTCCCATGTGAAAACAGATAGAAATGCTTATGTTTCCACAGACAGGGTATATACATGCTTGAACGTGTCTCTAAAGAGAGAGGCTCTGCAGTTTTAGGCCACGTATATTTCCATCCAATCCATAACCAGAACACTTAGTCTATGAGAAGGAGAAGAATGGAAAAAAAAAAAAAAACCAAACAAACCAAAACAAAACAAAAAAACACACAAAAAACCAACCCCAAAAGGTTAAAGTCAAAGTTCCTTAAATCTACTCAGGACAACTTCATATTAATAAACAGTAAAGACTTTAGGACAAAATCAGCAATAAGTCACGTCCCATTCTAGTGGTCTGATTTTACACTGCTTGTAAACAACATGCAATGTCTCTTTTTTTTTTTTGCTGTTATGTGTCAGATAGCAATTTCTCTCCCTCTAACATCCCCCCGAACATTTGGTGAAGTTGAGTAAGGAATCCTGTACAAGAAAAGGATCTACACATATTTTAATGGAAGTATCACATTAATGGCTAGAAATGGACACTGAGTACCAAACTGAAAAAAATCTGTATTTTCCCATGACTGCACAAATGTTAATTCTGATGGACAACTTCTGATGCAGGTGTTTCAGCAACTACATCCATCAGCCAGTAAGTTTAAACAGAACTTCAACTACAGTGCGACAGTTACCAAGGGGCATGGTTTGGATGGTTTTGCAAAGTCTCTCTGATACAGATTTCAGAGCTAACACGCATGCATACTGAAAAATAGTCATGTACATCCCCAGAATAAAAATAAATGAAACTACCCTTCATTCTTCTCCAAAGAGCATTGCTCATAAAGAGGGAAAGCAAACTCCAATGACATAAAACAAAAACATTTAAAGCACCACCTACATGGAAAGCAAGAGTCCCTCTCACACAACTGCTTTCTTAAGACTACAGTTGTGTTTTGGTCATGCCATCTCCATTCCCTTCCCTCGTCCTTTCACAAAGCCACAGGTAGTCACTACGTTTTACTACCAAGTCCAACCGAACCCAGTCAGGGGGTCTCCGCACGGGACATCCGTCCTTTACAAGTCTCGAATGAATGGAAGCTCGAGCAGCACAACAGAAGCACTGGGGGAGGGACCGGAGGATTACAAGAGATCAGGGACGCTGCAGAGGGGATATCTGCCTCACAGCGCACCTGGGCCGAAAAAAAGCGCTCGGCTTTGCGGGACGGAGCGACGGCCCGACTCGTAG
>NW_010127649.1:0-1081 GCF_000699245.1 Pterocles gutturalis | reverse complement strand
AGCAGAGGGGGAGAATCACCTCTCTCAACATGCTGGCCATGTTTCTTTTGATGCAGCCCAGGATCCAATTAGCTTTCTGGGTTGCAAGTGTGCATTGTTGGGTCATGTCCAATTTTTCACCCACCGGTAGCCCTGAGTTCTTCTCTGAGTAGCTGCTGTTGCTTTTCTGTGGGGCTCTGCTCTCAGTGGGATGCAGCAAGCTTGTCTTACTCAGTGCTGTTAGGCTGGGACAAAGCATCCTCTCCAGGGTCTATATGGAGAGTCTAACTGAGTGTGGCTTTAGGGACTAAAAATATTTGAATTTACAGTGGCCAATGACAACACCAGTCTTCCCAGTAGAACTCTTCTGGGGTTTTGCCATTGTGTTGCAGAGGATGGGGACCCAGCTGTGTAACAGGGAAGAGTGAAGTACGTGGCCAGGCAACACTGGGTGCACAGTCAGCAGAGGGAAGGTCTGGTTTAAAAAGGAAGTAACCAGTGAGTTGAGATGTTGACAGTCACTCAGCAGTGCTTTTAGGGTGGCAAGCTTTGATGAACCATCACGTCTATTCACAAAAGAGTTTAGAAACCAAAAGCCTTCTGTGGAATTGGTACCAGCCCCAGGGTGTCTTCTCACAAGTGAGCCAGGCTGTGGGGAAGAATAATTCCTTTCTTGCTCCCTGACATCCTCTCAGTGGTCAGGTGACATTTCTTCTAGCTGCAAACCATTCAAGTTTTTTTTAGTTAAAGTTCAAGTGGGTTTGGTCAGTGTTCCCAGGAGGATATAACTGAACCCTGTGTGCGATTCCACAGCTACACAGCAGAAAAATATCCATATGTACTTTTATGAAGGTATTGCATTAAAGGTACGTGAAAGATAAAAAAAAAAGGTCACTGAGATCAGCTGTTTCAGAGCCAACCCATCTCCGATAGACCGACTGATTGAAAGGTACAGGGGGGTTTTGCAGGAGAATCCTTTGACAGGAAAACCCCGAGACAGTGGTGTAATGCGACTCCCACTGCCAGCTCTCCCGAAAAAGGTGGATGTGGGAGCTGCTGGGGCAACTGTGACCACCAATCCGCCCCCCCCCCCCCCCCCCCC
>NW_010127648.1:0-16620 GCF_000699245.1 Pterocles gutturalis | reverse complement strand
TCAGCACCCGCGGGTGCATCCCATCAGCATTCAATGCTTCTGTCCTAGTGCTTGCCTTAGAAATGCTTGAGAATTTTAGATGCAAGCTTTGAATTAAAGAGGCTGTCTACAAGTTAAAGGAAATAGAGAGTTAGACTGCTTTTATCTTGTAAAATGTTGTCAACAGCTTGGGGATTTTGTTTAAAAACAAAATCCAGAAATTAATATTTCAGTCATGTTAATTGATTTTAATTTGGTCTATTGTATCTCAGGACAATATCTGTTATACCAGATTTTGGATGGCTTTCATCCATTGCTTCTTGAAACTAGCAACTCCTTGTGTTTAGTCCTCTTGTGCTCTGAAGAACATTAAAAAACTAAGCTTTGTTTTGCTGCTGAAAGGTGATGAAAGAAGCAAGAAGCTCCAGCTGCTAGTAACAGCACCTTGAAAATCTTTTAAAAAAAAATAGATCGATTGTATGTATTGAACTAAAAGGCTAAAGGCTTTGCAGGTGGATAATCACATTGTGCATGGTGTTTTCATAAGATTTAATGCCTTGTTAATGAGAAACTGGTTTTCACTTTCAAATCCATTGTATTCAGCTGGAAGACAGCACAGTACCTATAGATCAAAATATGTGTATAACTGAAGGAAAGGCTATCAGAAGCTTGTTTGGCAGACTTCTAGGCTTCATTCTGCATATGTCCAGTGGTCATCAATCAAATGAATGGCTGTAGAATACTTAGACTGATTTCAGACTTAAAGAAAAATCTTGACCTCATGAATAGAAAAACCTTAATTGGTCAAAGCCAAGTTTTCATTCATTTTGATGACTTTCTGCTCTCCCTGAGGGAAAGTCCTGAAACATGGACTAAATGTGTGGATCCATATTCCAGCACTCCATCACTAGCAGACTGAACCTGACAGGTACAGCCTAGGGAAGAAACAGAAGCTTTCATAAAGGCCAAGCAGCACAGCCTGAAACACTCAGTAAATAACACATCTTGAAAAATCATTTAAAAATAAACAGGGAAGAAAAAAGCAATAGTTACCCTTTCATAGATAGGAAAAAGACAATATTTAGTCTTTTTAGGAGGTCCCAGTAAATTAATCCTAAAATCTAGTATCAAATATGGATTGAAATTTAAAATGAAGTGTTAACCAAACTTTAAAGGCATAAAGGTTAATCTCTTCAGCAAAACTGGTTATTGGGTGGGTTTATTGATTTCTGGCTGTTGGTAACTTATGCTTTTATAAAAGTTGATTATCCCTTTAGAATCCTGTTCTCTGAAGTTATTGGCCATTTTCTCTCCTGTTTTAATCTCTGAGGCTCTAGGGAGAAACAAATTTCCGTCTTATGGTGAGACTGTAGCTGTGGTTATAGACTTGACGTGTTTACTCTGGGGATGCTCTGTCTCATTACACAGTGTGAGAAACAGAGTGAGAGATGAGGCAGAGACAATAAAGCAGAGATATATGCAGTGGACTCTGCCATAGGGAAGAAGATGAGAAGCCCTACCACTGGCATGTGGATACACAAGAGACCACATGTTGCTCTTTTGTGTTCTCCAGAGGCATTTGAAGAACTTTCTTTTGCCCTCTGGCTCCTATAATAAGAGCTAAGAGCACACATGAAGGTTTCCTACTTATGTTGTGACTAGCTCCATAGGCACAGAATGCCCTGAAAATAAAACAACTGTGGGAGATGGACAGCAACTAGAGCATTAGAGAGGGTTTTAATCAGGTATTCTAGGGTAAATATTTGAAAATAAGTATGCCTGTATGAATTTTCGTAAGAGTCATTCTGTCCATATTTTTGCACAAACATTTAGTTTGTGGTGCTCCTGCAGCTGTTAACTTTCCTGATGCATGGGGATGTGCTGCCTCTGGCTGAATGCAGCTGGATTTATTCATGAAATTTAGTACTGCTGATTTTTTACATGTTCAACCCTAGAGGATGGATTCTTCAGTCTATTTCAGTAATACACCCAAGTATGAATAATTTTGCATAAAAAATGCGAGTTCTACCCTACTAGTCTGATAAAGTACCTTAATTCTACTTGTGAGATGCTATCTCTGGGGGATGCTGCATAATTTTCATAGAGTGACCATTCCTAAGCTAGAAAGTTACATAGTAGTGTAACCACACCAATACAGCTTTGCCATTGTGAATATTTATATTTGGGCTGCACTGGTGTTTGCTACATGTTACTTAGTAAAGGGTCTTAGCCTCATGACTTTTCATGAAAAACTGATTTATTTCTTGGACAGAGTGAAGTGAAGAGGGAAGTTCTATCTCAGCTTGTGGACAAAGTAGAAAGATGAGTCTTCTCCCCAAAGTCAGGTCAAAAGAATCACAGAAATGGAGGCACAGCAGGGACCTGAAGAGATGTCCTTCTGTAGCTCATACCCTTGTACTGCTCGAAACTTTATTATGCATATCCCATCACTATTGTGATAATTCTATACAACTGCATACATAGTTTTATAGCTGTACCTGGATGGGTCTAGGCATTCCTGCTTTGACTGGTAGTGTTTCAAAGCAACACTACCACATTGCATGGGGGTGAACAACTGTCCAAGGTACTGAGAAGAAAACAGGCTGTAACTGCTAGTAATTCCAAGGGGAAAATGCACTTTCAAGTTTGTACTAATCACTTGGTTTTTCTTCCCCCTACCAGAGACAAGGAACCGGAGCTACAAATGGAAAAGACAAGACATCTGGTGAGAACGGTAAGGGTAGACTATTTTTATTGATGGAGAATATTGAGTCAGAGCCAAAAATTTTTTTATGGTAATGACAGATGTCAGGCAGCAGCAGCCTTGGTTTCATATCTTATCTTTTGAACACGTTTTAAAAACTGGAACAGCTTCAGTGGAATTGTTTCCTTTCTATTAGTATGTTTGAATAATCTACTAAAGTAGAGACCTGGTTCTGAGCTCATACTATGGTAAACCAAAGGACCCTGTAGAAGTCTGTGCAGATGCTAATGACGTTAGAGCAAGACAGTGTTAGGTGTGGGCAAAAAGGACACAAGAGACTAGGTTAAATACTATAAGCAGCTGCTACGTGAATGGGGAAGGTGAACAAAAGTAAATAATCACAAAAGACTTGCTCATAAACATGGTTAGTGTGGTCTTATCTGACCTAATTTTAGGCCCATAATTAAGATACCAAAGTTGGAAGCCACTTGCATAGAGCTCATTTGAGTGTTGCTAGAAGTAGGCTATGGATGGACCAGCTCACCATGGCAGGACCATGTGGCAAATAAGTTCCTAACTTTGGATCTCTACGTGGGTGGGGAAATATGGACTCATGCTCCACTGCTATAAGGGGTGAGTCATTGTTTTCTTGGACTCTAACAAAGTGGCTGGCAGGAAACAATTTCTGTCCCTTAAGTGGCACAAACAAGTCTAATTGGAAAATGTTGATTTATTTTTTCAAAAGAAAGTAAGCCAAACGGAGTTTTCAGTAAAAACAGCAATTGTTTTTAGCTGAAATCTAATTTTATTTCCTATAAGAGGCAGAAGTGCTTTAGACACAAATGATCACTTGTTTAAAATCTAGTTACAATCAAAAACATTTTTCAAAGGAAAATATTTTGACCAGCTTTAACTATATACCCAGATGAATATGAGGCAGCATCAGTTTGTAGACATCCAGGAACAGGACATGGATTGAGCTATACAAATATACTGTCTGCTTCTGTTTGGTTGTCTAGTTCTAATTTAATATTTTCTGGTAGTCCATCCTATCTACTGAAAAGCAGGAAGAATGTAAATCTCTTTTCTGAAAAGCCAGTGGTTTTCTGAGATGAGACATTTGAGCAGTTATTTTGGATATGCATTTTGGTCTTCACATGTTGGTCCAAACAGAATTTTTGGGTCCTTTGAGGGAACACATCCTATGACATTAAGAAACTTGTTTATGCTTAGTTTTCCTATTACAGAGGTGACTTTCCCATAAGGGCTGTTTGCATAATGTTACTGAGTGAAATCTGCATATGATGTTCCCAACATGATAAAACACAAATTAGAGTGGAAAAAGGGAATAAATGTTTTGGCTTGTTACAGTGTCTTGAATTAGTGGGAACAAATGTACCCTGACAGCAAAGCCATTTGCTTTCTCAAGTTAACAGGAAAGGAAAGCAAGCAAAATTATGTCAGCCATTTGGGCAGCATGGGAAGCATATTTTTTTCTTTACTGTTTGAGCACATTCTGCACTGAGCTCATTTGCCTTGAATTGCTTCACAAATAAAATTGTCCTGTTGTCAGATTTAGCTTTGATTTACTGATCCTGCAGCCCTTTTAAAAGCAAATTGTTTTTATCTCAAAGGGAATTCTGTGTGAGAAAGGGCTGCATCATTAATTCACAAATATATGGTTCTAGTTGTAGTGTGGTTTTATATAAACAGGTGGATGCACAGTTAATCTTGGACAAATAGATACTAATTTTTTGAAACAAAATTATAGCAAAAAATCCTGTCACCTACTTAAAATAGAGGAGCAGCAGAGGGAGATGGAATAGAGTCCTCTGATCTCCACAATCCACACGCTTTCATGAAAATAAAACAGAATCAGAATTTTGAACTTGAGATTGAATTCTAAACCAAAGAAACAAATTCCTAGTTCTTTGTCCTTATTAGCTACATGTAGTTAGAACTCAACCAGAAGTGATTTATTCCTCTGAAAATTGGGGTGTGCTGTAAACCTACATACACAAGATAAATCCTCTGTTACATGTGTTTTGTCCAGAAATCTACAATATGTGTATGTCTTAAATTTTCTTTGTGGCTGCTATCAGCCTCTTCAGAAGTTTGCTTCTGTGTCAAGAAGAAAATTTCCCTCTTCTTTAAAAGGAGGGGGTGGGTGGGGAGAGAAATCAAAACCCCTTTCATCTTCTTATTTTAAAAAAAAAAGGAAAAAAGTCATGCTATGAAGATGTCTTGAAAAGCAAACTAGTCTGGTTACTGTCCTTGCTTCTGATTACAAGATCAGGAAAAGCTGCTGAAAACTAGCCCTAACAAAGATGCTCAGCTATTGTCTGGGTTTTTGATTCACACAGTGGAGACACTGCTATGGGTCAAGTTTGGTTCATGCACTGTTTGGAGAAAATGAGTTTTGGGCCCATTTTAAGGCTGGCTCAAAACTGGAGAAGGTAAAACTAATGACCATGGCAACTGGCATTCTCCCTCTTTGAAGACCTGTACGGCATTGCTGTCACTGAAGCATTCAGGGAAATTCAGTCTCTGAAGATTCCTTTTATAGTAGTGATAGTTTTGGTAGACACTTATGAATGCATGTTTTTGTTTGACCTTCATAGCAACTAAATGCATTTAAGGATATGATGTTGCTACCACCACAGCAGTATCTCTTAGCTAACTTCCCTTCCAGTGGAGGCTTTTATCACACACAAAATGCAGGCTCAATCCAAATTTCTACTGAACTGTAACTGCCTCATTCTAGCAGCCTTGTCTGTTGGCTCTGGGGATTGAGCAATGGAAAAAAAACGAGCTACAGAAAAGCCAGTAGTATGCAGTACTGATATGCCACAGTATGAGAATTTGTGATAATGGGAAAAGAAAATCACATACACAAACTGTACTGGTGAATGGACTGTTTTACCTATGTGGGATCTTTATTCATCGGCAGTTATCTTTCATCAGCTGCCTTCTTCC
Source organism: Pterocles gutturalis (assembly GCF_000699245.1). Lineage (NCBI taxonomy): Eukaryota > Metazoa > Chordata > Aves > Pterocliformes > Pteroclidae > Pterocles > Pterocles gutturalis. The sequence continues at coordinate 10,961 of NW_010127648.1, read as the reverse complement.
AGACTGCTAGGTGGTAAGGTGTGGAGGACAAAGCTCAGTCTTCTCTTTCAGAGCACTAATCATTAGCAGACAGGATTCTTCTCCACTATATTTTGTATAATATATACCACCATATCTTGTGTTGTATGGAGCAACAAGCTTGGTAGTTCTTGAAGCTGTATAAGTATTTTAAATGCTGAGTAATCACTGGTGTTGGAGTAACTCTTATTCACACAGAGTTTTGCATTTAACCTTCAATAACCTCTGGTTGCTGGTCAAGCCTTAGATGACATTTGTCCGTCTTAACCTTTTAAACAAGTTGTAGTTTGTGATTATGATCAGAATCAGACAGTGATTCATGTCTTCCCAAGGAAGAGTGACTATTGCATTACAGTGTGCTCTCATGGTACATCAGTGGCTGGTGAAGTCAATGGAGGAGCTCCTGATAGCTTCAGTGAGCACTATATAATGCTGTGTAGCTTCTCCATCCAAAACATACAATATCAGTGTCAAGGAAGTCTGTGTAATTTCATTGTGTTTTCAGAGTGGGAAGCACAAGAATATTATTTGGAGTAAATTACATAAACTAGTTTTCCTGGGTAAAAACTGGTCAGAGGACTATTTTTGAAAAAAACATGTAGTAATTAGCAGTAATACTATGCATATAGAAGCACCTGTATAGAAATAACTTGCTGTACCTAGCTATGTAACTGTAACTGCCATGACCTCATTTGGTCTTGAAGAACCTCAGTCTATCTGAAAGACAAGACATACTTGTTTGTGTATGCCATTACAAAACTTAACTTCTGAGTTCTATTAATCTGTTCTCTATGGTTGAAAATCAAAGGTAAGACAGCAGTACTATCCACATGCATGCCCTCCTATATGAATCTGACTTGGTCTAATAGTCAGTGTGGGATAAGAAGATATAATTTCCTTTTTGCTCACCTGGTTTGATTAATCTGGCTTATGTTTCCAAATGCATCCTAAATGAAAACAGGACATTCCTACCTTACTATTCCTACTAACTTGGCGATGTTAGAGTTCCTTTGTAGGTTAACACTTGTCACTTCTCATTTAATTCCACATTACTCTGCATTTTTTGCTGTGTAATTTGCAAGCTGGTATCATACAATCTACTCTTTATAGCCTAGCACAACTGGCAGAGAAATAATTGCATCAGAATTAATTAGTTCTGTCTTCAAATTTAGAATCACTTTTTTTCCTATTAATAGATCTCACTCTTTCTTATGAAAGTACATAAAGCATGTGATGAGTTGATATTTTTTAATAATTTTTTGGAATATCAGCTGTATCATTCAGCCGTATGCATATTTATAATAACAAAATGTGTTTTCATGTGATGAATTTATAACTTCCTGGGTCTGAGTGAAATGAAAATTAATAGGTTTTGCATGAACTTATGTCATGGTTGATTAGGCCTGCACAATCACAGCAAGATGGTCAATTTCACTGAAAAGCTGAAGCCCTTCTTTTCGGTGTCTACACATTCTCAAGCATTTTTCTTGTCAGTGTATTTTCTCTGCTTTGGGGTGATCAGAACTATAAATGAATAAATGCTCTGCATTTCCTTCTCTCCATACAGTACACCATGGAATGCCTCTAAGGACAAAAACAGAGTTAATAAATTCTTATATTTTACATCTAAAATGGAGTTATCTAAACTCACTTAAATCTGAATGCTTCTAGAAAACATTAACAGTAATGGTAAAGAACTGTAAAACATTCAGGCATGGTAGAATAGAGACCTATCTCTAGTAAGCTTTCCTGGTAGAGAGATATGTATCTTGGAGAGTAATCAACAGTCCATTCACCTACTTCATCTACTCAAGGAATTTGGGAAATTCTCTAGTCTGTGCACACTGCACTCGGAAGAAAGTCTTGCTAGGTCTGACAGTGAATAATCATCTTCATAGTTATTTATGCAGAGTGCTCAGCTTAATTCCTGGCTAGAGGCCAGGATCATTATTGTAGTATGGTCTAATATAAATATCAGTTTAAGAACTCAAAATTAATTTTCCACTAATATTCTCCAATGGCTATGTAAAAATGTTTTGGGAACAACCCTACAAATAAACTCACTTATGGAAAAATGATTTTGAAAAGGGAGAGAATGCATTGGGCAAATTTGTATAAATATTCAAAAGATCTCATGGAACATGTTTTGCTGTATCTGCCCAGGTCTAGAGGTCACATTCTTTAGTCACAGGGAAGGACAGTGACTGCACTGTAGCATTGCAATGCCTTCTGCATTTTGCCTTTCCCACAAAACATTGCTTGTGTGGCAAAAGATGAAATAAGTCTTGCAAGCAACTGCTGAATCAATGTAAAAAAAAAAACCCCAACCCTTTCTGACTGCTTCTTGCTGATATTCCCCCTCCCCCCACCATAGCACTAATCAGAAGTTAGAATAGGGAGTATTGTATGAAACTAATATTGAGTTTTCCAGTGTATTAGGTAGTGTTGGGAGGAAAATGACCTTGCCCTCCTCTCTCTTTTTCACTATGGTGTTCTGCTAAAATTCTCTTGTCCTGTGAAAGTGTTGCTTCATGGAATATGATCTCCCAGTCAGTAGATGCACTCTCATTTCTTTCAGTCTGTGTCCAGAGCCAGATTCTGTCCTATCTCATACAACCTAGCTTGTACTAGTGGGGATTTAGGAAGTGAGATAATTACTTGCTGTACCTCATCCCCCATATCTTAAAATAGGAAGTCTGATAGATGTATATGCAACCATCAAATAATGTAACGCCTTCTCAAAGCCTAAATAGAAGAGTGTTTGCACCCTCAGTCAGCATAGTTGCGTAAGTTGTGTTTGTTCATGTACAGATCACTCGAGCTCAGAGGAAGGTGTAAAATCCTGTGTGAACTCAACATTGTTATCTGTAGCTGGGAGTGTTTTAGATGGGAGTTAGGAGAAAAATTCGAAGTAAACAGCTGTATATGAATCCCATCTCAAGGCACAGCTATGCATGGCAAAAACACTGCAGGCAACTTTATCTGCTGAGTTTCATTTTGGGCACTTTCTTGGGGACAGCTACACATAAAGTTTACTGAGAACCAAACCAAATATGTCTTGGGTCTTCTACTGGCTTGTATCTCTTCCTTTGCCCAGACTGGTCTGTTTATCAAGGAGTCTATCTCTCTCTTCAGGCAGACACCATGACTCAGCTAAAGACAGATTGAGCCTTTAATAACAAGGTTCTCAGATTGTTCACAGATCTTCTCTAGAGAGGATGCTGAAAGGAAGAGAGAGGAATTATACGTGAACTTCATTTCCTCTCCTAGGTGAATTTCCATTTCATGAGGCCAGGGATAAGTATGTTCTCTCCAGAGGAATACTGTGTGCTTATTTGTTTGGGGCAATGATGACAATGAAGGATTGTTCACAAAAATTTTCCTATCAACAACTTTTGATGTTTATTTAGCAACAAACTTCTAAAGCAATGATTTCTTTGTGGGTTTGAGATAAAGTAGACACCTTCTGTACTGAAACTTCACCTACCCCCACATGTGTCTGTACACATGCCGTGACCATCTGGTTTCATGGAGAGGATCCTCTGGTAGAGTTTCAAGTAATTAATATACCCAATGTAAACTTAAGTATTACTTACAAGAGAGCAGATATTGTTCTTATTCTGTTATCTGACAAGTCAGGTTTGATACCATGCATTTCTCCTGCACTTCATCTGGTAATGAGAAGCTTTCATTTTTAAATGTTTAGGCAGAAGCATCTTTTAAAAAAAACAAACACTGTGTTAAAAGTTTCATCAGTTAACAGAGCCATCAGTGCTGATGTAGTCTGGCCAATGTCCTGTCTTGGAATCCCCCACAAGTTTTCATTTTTTTTATCATGCTTAACTACTCTGAGTACCAAATAAGTCCATCTGCTGACACAAAGAATATAGCATTATGCACATGAAAGGTGCCTGTGTGTATGTTGATATGTAATGTTAATTATGTGGCTTTTCTTTGCATGTTTTGTTTGTTTTTTCTCTCTGGAGCTGCACGGGCAAGGAAAAGAATGGTTTCCTATTTGATGAAAGTACCAGGAGAGCAAGCTAAATGGAAAAGTCCCATAGGGAAAAAACAAAACAGAACAACACATCTATAGAAGAACAATTTCTGCTTTTTAAACTTGCTATTTAAGGGCTTAAAAATATGAATTTATTTAAAAAGACAGTTCTCCCTTTTTTTTCCCCTTAGAGGAAAAAGTCACAGATAACTGGCAGCTTTCAGATGGAAAAACCCTCTCACTTAATACTCCTGCTCAAATAAATCTGTCTAGGTACTTATATGGTCCTCACCACCATAGTAACTGACTGTCTTCCAAGTGTTTAAAAATAGAGATAACAATAACAATTTTTGCCCCAGTCCACCTCTTTCCAGCTTGCTATGAGAATAACTTGATTAATTAATGGGATCTTTATTTCACACACAGTGCCTGCATACAGCTTGGAAAACTTATGTGCCTGCTTACATGTGATGCTTTTAGACTGAGTTCACGCAAAAATTCAGCTGCATTTCTGAAAATGTGACAAATGAACACATGTATATAAGTATATATACCTACATAAGGTCACTCATGTAGTTGGCACCTTTGCAGGAGGTAGAAATTAGAGCTGCAACATTCCTGCAATACTGAGATTGGAGCAGCACAGGAATGATCCTCATCGTGAATGATCCTCACTTGTAACTTAGTTTTAGTAGCTAATAGAGGATCACAGCCCTGTTGTGTTAGATGGTAGACCCCCTTACCACCTGTACTCCAACTCCCTGCCCCTAAAAGTTTACTGTGTTGTCAGGCAAAGCAGGTTCAGTGAGAATATGAAGGAACAGTGAACTGCTCTGAAAGAGTGGAGTCTGTAAAGCTGAAGGTAGAAAGAGCACCATTTAAGTCTGAGACCGAGACCTCTTCAGGATACCCACAAGGATCTTTATGTTCCTTTGTCCTTGGTTTTTTTGTATTTGTATTGACTGTGGCCTGTTAACCCCCTGGATTTGGCCCTTCTGACTCCTAGTTTCTACATTTAGCAGACAGTCACGATTTTCCTGTTTGGTAAGATTTTATCTCAGCTTCTTTCTCCTTTCAACAATGGCAGTGTGACTTGGATCCAGCTTCTTGCAGCACCGGGATCCTGGCCCTTAGGAGGTGCCTAATTCAGTGGGTGTTTGAGCACCTGAAAGAGGTGGTAGGAGTTCTCATCCTTTCCAAGAAGCTGGTCTGTAAAGATCAGGCTAGGACACTTGAAATATAAAGTCAGTTCTAAATTAAGAAAAAATAATGTAAAAGCCACCAGTATCAAAGATTTATATTTTACATGACTCAAATATGCTGGAGTCATAAGACAGAACTGGAATTATACCTTTGACAAGTAGCATATTTCTTTTGGAAATCAGTCTGTAATTATCAGTGTGTTGCCTGACTGTGTACCGGTGAGAACAAGACTTCTTTCCATGACTAGCACATAGGTGACATGCACTGGCTTGGTTCCACAAATATACAGTCATTTGAAACCATGCTGTCATCAGTACTCTGAGAAGAGTAACATTTAGTTCTGTTTTCCTGCTGGTAGGAACCCAAATGGAAGACCTGGGTCAAGCCAGTCCCTAGATAACCCTAGTAAGACCAATAATGTTACCTCTGAAATTAATCCATCCCTACATCAACGATATTTTGGTGCTGTATGAGGACTAGAATCAATGGCATATGAAACATAGCATATTTACACGGGGAGTCTATGGAACTGGACAGACTTGCACAAGTTGCAGATCTATCTCTACATGTTTCCAGACTCTTAACAACAGATGACTAAAAGGCTACAAGAGGTGGATGTAGCTCCAGCATGTTTTTTAATTTGGTGGAAGTGAAAAATGAAAGAGGAACGCAATGCACAACATTGGTTATGAGGATTTACCATTGCAGAAACATCACTTTTCTTTTTGACTGTACATACTATCTGCCTTACTTTATATGACAGGTCTTTGTTTTGTTCTGTTATTTTTTCTTTTCTAGAAGACTTGGTTTTGTAAATGAAGTGAAGATGCTTTTCCACTTACGAGTTCCTTGTCTGTTAGTAATTTGGTAAATGATTAAACATTTTTTTTCTGAATGTTTTTAAGATTTTAATTTATAACACACAGCTGTCTTAATGCATTTAGCTTGATGCTCCAAAATTAACTTGTAATTTTGTGTTATCAGACTCCCTTGTGTAAGCAGGCACCTGAATTTAGAACAGAGGGAGTGTTACAGACATGGTTAAAATTGGTTGTTCACTGAACTAGTGACCAGAACAAAGAGCAGTTAAGACTGCAAAAAGGAGTTAGATACTACAACATGAAGCAGCACAACACTGCACCTTCTGTCTTGGTGCTCAGGGTGGATTTCAGGACTTGACATGAAGTGCCTAGATTGCCCTTACAATGCAAGAGAAAGGTGTCTCAAAGTGGGACTTCAGCCCATGTGTATCTTGGGTTCCTATGCTGAACAGGAGCTGTTAGGATTAATAATAATTAATTCTGTCCCTCTCTATAGGAGGCTAGGGGTGAAATTCCTCTTGCTGAGCTGTATTGGTCTACATGTGCGTGAGAGACCTAAAGCTCCATTTACTGTCAAGAGAGAGAAACTTACTTCTTTTGTGACGTGATACTTACCAGAATGAGCTTCCCTGGAGAGCCTGGTGTTTAGAGAGCCTAATGTGATTTAGGTATAAAATGGCTTCCGATTTGTTCAACTCTATCAATGCTGAGGCATTTGTGGGTAATACTAACATAAGTCCTGTAGAATCTGTATATCTCTGGAGTTAAGTGGATGTTCAACAGGGTTTTGTGGAATGTCAGTTTTGGACCTGGAAACTTAATTTCTCCATAATCCCATCTCAAGCATCTCCATCCTTATTTAGATATGGATGATCTTGGCTACCTCATGTCACATCTTCCAGCCATTTTCTCTGTTGAAATCTGCATGTGATAATATCCAGTTATTTCCTGGTGTGAGGTCTTTGTTAGCTAGGACACTAGATCTGATGAAGCCCACTTGGTATTTGTTCATTTTTTTCCCCCAGACCAGAGTAGGATAAAAATAGAAAGAGTGGAGAAAAATATGTATTTTACAAGGAGGAATCTCAAGAAAAGAAGAAACTGGTAGCACAAGATGTGGAAAAGGCATTTCAAGAGTGTCAGTAGGAAACAGGGAAGGGTGCTCTTGCAGCTCCTGAGAAATACTATGGGTAGTGCAGAGACTGGAACTCGGCTCTTGGCACTTCTCTAGGGTCTCACAGTAACATTATTTAATTGCAGTTGATTAATGAGTTCTCTAACTGTATTTTGAGTATCTTATCTTTCATTCTAATTTATACCTAAAAAGCCCTGAGACTGCTGTTTGACTCTAGGTGGGGAAAGCATTAGTTATTCGTTAGGTTTTAGTGAAACACTGGCACTCCACAGCGACCAATTTACTAGCTCCTCTAAAAGCTGCCAATAAAAAAATGGACAAGTACAAATGTATTCATTAACATAAACTAATTAAAAACAAGGCTAATAGCCAGAAAAACAGTACATTATTATAGGGTTTTGGAATTCATTATGTATCTGTACTAATCCAACAGTAACTGCCCTGGCTCTGCAGTTTCTAATCTAAGTTACAGATCTCATACTGATAGCCATACAGCTAAGAGTTAGCCTTTCGGATTGCTAAAGGTCTTTTTCCTTTAAGTAATTTCTACTTTCATAGGTTCTCCAGAAGCACTCCTTTCTGAGAATGTGTTGTAACAACTCGTTCTCTTTCAAACACAATGTGTAGGACAGAGTCCTTCACCTGAACATGTTCAGATTTATTGCACAGTGGTGGTGCATTAAGTACCAATGCATTGTGACTTTGCTATTCTGTAGCTTGAAACTTAGACTAGCCTTTCTTTTACTTTTGTGGGGGTTTTTTTGCTCCAGCTAAACAAACTGCATTATTGTATGCAAATGACTTTTAGTAATAATTTTCTATTTCAGTGTTCATAAAATAATTTAATTCTTATTAAAATTGGTGGCACCTTAAGAATTCGGGGTTGAGGTTCCTTTAGACACCACAGAGTTTCTGACGGGAAGCAAGAATTAGCTATGGAGAAAATTCTGGGCTGGATTCTCTGGTTAGGTGTACCACATCTGCCACAAAACAGAAGGGTAGGAGGGAAGAAATTAATGTTTATTCTTCTGGCCTTGGACTGATTTCATAGGGTTGAATATAGGTTATCAGCTGTAGTACCTTTGAGAAAAGATGTGGATGCACATGTAAACACCAGACCTCCAGTTATGTTTCGGCCCAATCTTGGGGTATGATGGCAGTGCATATGTCCCCATTCTGGCTTATACAGATGGCTGTTCATACAGCACAGATGAAAATCAGATAATCCCCTTCTTTCCACCTCAAATAACCAGGGGCCAGGACCCCCTATAGGGAAGGACGTCTAGACAGAGCTGAGACAGCTGTATTCAAGGCTGTTTGGCATCCTGAAGCAGCTACCTCTTGGTCTGGCAGCCAGCAGACTTATTACTAGCAGACAGTGCAAAGCACAGGTGGATTACGATCTCATCTAATGATTTTGTTCATAAAGCAAACAACTATTTTTCACCAGCAAAAATTTCTTGGTGACCTTTACAATGAATCTATTCATAACTAAGCTCTGTGTATCCCTTGTGAAGTCTGCCTCTGGGAGGTAGAGACATGTTGTCTTCTCCTAGGTCTGCCTAGGAGAAGCTGGAAAAAAGCATTCCTGGTTTCTTTCAGCCAGGAAGATAAGACGACAAATGGAAATGTGTGGTTTTGGAACTTTTTATCAGTGAGTGATAGAAGCTGTCATCAGAGGGCGTAGACATGGGCTTTGCCAATCAGTCATGAGTCATCATTCTGTCCATCAGCACCACTTTGTTTATCTCAGACAAACAAGTCTTTGGCTTAAGTTCCTTTCTCTGTCAAATTTAAGAGAAAGAAATAGCTCTGTTAGACTCGAGTGGAAAGAATTATGGAGATTAAGGATCTATAAACAGTATTGTATATGCTTAGCACACTGGCAGACAGGCCCATTTCATGTGCCCAATGGGACCAGGTGCAAGACTTGCGGCTGCTCTGCCCATGTCCAGGAGGTTGGTGGATTTAGTCTGCAATGACTGTTGGACCTCTTTGAAACTGTGGCCTTAGGCCAGAGAAGAGTGTCCCAACTCTTAAGTATTTATGGTTTTTAAATGAGGGACCACATGAATAAAGCAAGGACTGAGTCATAAGATGGAGTCCTCTGGAGATGTCTCAGCTAAAAACCAGTCTGTTATGGAAGAACATCAAAAAGAAACTAATTTTTGGTTGTTCCCTCCATTCCTTCCATGCCACAGGCAGACCTTGTGAATGATGCAGTCTAGAGGCTGTTCTCAGATGCAGCAGAATTAGTGTAGATTTTTGTTCTTCATTCATTGTCTTAAGAAGATTACTGCTACTAACATTAGCATTTTCTCTGTTATGTAGTGGGCTGGCAGAGGTCTGAGTGAGCTGGAATTAGAATTATTATTAAAATTATTAATCTAATTAGAATTATCATAATTACTTATTTTCTTCCTTTTATTAGTTCATTTTCTTCTTGCAGTAGAAGATGCCACACGCAAAAAATCAGTAAAGAAATCTGCACCAAGGGATACTAGTGCTTCTTTGTAGTTTCTTCCCCATATATCTGTATGTGCGAGCTTGTAACTCTCCATTTGGTTCTAAGTTTCGGGTCTTAAAGAACCTAAATTTTGGAGTGGGCACTATGCAAGATCACTAAAAAGTTATTTTCCTCTCCAAGTATAACTAAATTAAAATTTACTTGAAACTTGGCATGGAAAGGTTTTATAACTACCATAAATCTGACCCTAGTTTCAAGCTTCACACAACTCTTAGGACATCAGTGTTTTTCTATGCCTGTAAGTAGTTTTCTCCAGGATTATGTAGTACCATAAAGCATATTTAGGGGCAGAACTCTTGATTGAACTTGAAGAATAGAAACTAGCATCTAATTAACCTGAGCTGAGAAAGACAGCAGATACTTCTATTCTGCTGTGTGTTTGTGAGGTTTCTCACCTAACAGCAAGAGGCTGAGTACAGATTCCACTTTAGTTCATCGCAGCTTAACATTTCAGTATAATTGCTGAGATAGTGAGTGATCCAGCCTGGAGCTGCCAACCTCCTCTTCCAGTGTTGGGGATACCTTTTGTTGTTGTAAGTGGTGCTGGCTGGATGTGACAAAACAGTTGATAAGCTTGACCAAGCATGCCAGAAAACAAAATAAAAAGCAATGTAGACTTTCAGTTCAGGCAATTCAAAAAAAGGTGTTCCACCCTGCAATGGCTTGTTTCAGGAGGAAGTCTGATTTGATTTGAAACAAAAAAATTTGTTCTGGTTGTTGCAAGTCAGAAGAAGTTGCACAGATTGAGGGAAGCAACAGAAAACAGACTCAGATCTTCAGCTGGCACAAATTGGTGTAGCTATTCTGGCAGTGATTTCTGCTGGTTTATATAAGGTCCAAGAGGCATTCGCTGTACTGAAGCTTTTAACCATTGTCTTGTATAAGTAGGTAGTTTTCTGCCAGTGAGACCCCTTAGTCTCACAGGCAACAAGTGAGTGTGCACATGAGAGTGGGATGAAGCATGTGATGCAGTGGGATGCTCTGTGGTTATTCTAAGCTACTGGTCGTCTCTGCCAGGAAGGCCAGGCTGCTGCAATGGGTCAAGTTCCTTATACCTTATTTTCTTCCTATCTTCATAAAAATTGAAGTTTTCCTTTCATCTTTTCCACAAGCAGTTTCTTCTCTGGCTTGCTTTCTTAACTGTCTCCCTCATGCTGTGTTTGTCTTGCTCCTTGTGTTTTCTTCACCCTCAGAGAATGTCATGTCTCTTCAGCACAGCTAGGTCAAGTGCTACTTCTTTCTCTAACTGCCTGTGGTGGG
>NW_010127647.1:11567-27385 GCF_000699245.1 Pterocles gutturalis | reverse complement strand
GGGGAGGGGAACATAACATCTGTTCTCTCCAGAGCTGGGTTTTAAGTTCTGCTTTCTTGTTACACAAGAATTTGCGTGGAGGCAACAGTGGGGGTCTGCGTATTGCCGTGACTCGTGGCTCCGAAGGTTACTGACTTCTGGACATAGCTTTTGGGTGAATTTTGGCTGTCAAGAATCATTTGAGTAGTATTAACTGATGAGTGAGCAACATCCTACCTGTGTACAACCTGCCCTATTGCACCAGTTAAATATTGAGGATGTATTTGGTCAAATCTTGCTACCCTAAATGCTTCTCTTGGCAGCGGGGCTGAACCTGGCCTTTACCTTCCTGGGAGAAGGAAGGTGATGTCTAAGGGATTATTAGTGGGAACTGCTCCTCTCCGAATTACTGCAGGGCTTACAAAAGGGATGCCTTTGTTTAATTAATTCATAATGATCTCTTAAGGCATCTCTTGGTGGAAGAGCCTCCTTTGAAACAAAAGGGGGCTGTAGCAAGACAAAGAGCCTTCTCTGCCTATTTATATTTGCTTTCACTGGCTCCTCATGTCATCCAGAACAGAGGATTAATCTCTCTGATCCCTCTATTTCCAGTTGTAAAAGCGCACCATGCAATTGAGGGTGATTGACTACTAGGCCAATCCTTGTTACAATCTCTTGTAACTACAAACACATCAGTCAGAAGGGGAAGGCTAATGGAAAAATGTGGCATATTTCTGTAGGTAATTTTTTTTTTCTTTGTGTATATATATATTTGTGGGAGGATTGATGCAATACAGGGCACTGCCATGCTTTCATAACATGGGCCACATCATAGCAAGAAATTCTTGCAAATGCCTCCTCTTGCCCCGAATGTTTTTGTCCCCTTCTCGAGTGTTTCCCATGGCCTCCTTCAGCAAACCACTCTTAAGGGACTTGCACTTAACAGGACGATGACCTCTGCTACAATAGATAGAAAGTGAAAGCTGGCAGAGGCTTTTCTGTTCTTAGTAAGTCTGACATACCAGAGCAATGCGAAGCCTACTAGGTAATAGTTTACATAGGTGATGACAGAGAGGAAAGTACACATGGGAGCAGCCCGGCTCTTTCTGGAGTTAACAGTAGGCTCTGGTTTTTCCTTCCTTTCTGGTAAATGAAGTGAGTTTCCCTTGTAGTTCTGAATCCAAACTGTTGTCCATTTAAATGTGATTGTTGTCATCATGGCTTTCAGGGTCATTTTCATCTAGAGCCTGCCAAATCTGAGCTGGAAGTACCAGGACTGGAAAGGACAGTTGTTGTCCATGTTTTTTTTTTCTCCAGCTCAATCTGTATCCAATCATTTACATTGAAGCTGCTTCTGTGAAGTGTGTATATATGTGCATGTATATACATGCAGGCATATAATATATATTTTTTAAAAAGTAGACTGAAGACTTGCAGAGGAGCTGCTACTATTTGATACTGCAAATGATCTCTGGATGAGAGGGTTCTCTTATACCAAATAGCATAAATGCATACTGAACTAAATGCTGTCTTGTTGCAAAGAGAGAAAAAAAAAAATCTGCTTAGCTCTAAAAATAAGAGGAAGTTCACTTGCAGCTGAAGGTTTATTGTGAGAGACAAGGATCCGAGTCTCGTTCCTGCTTCTGTCTTCTCTTTTCTGGTTTGAGCTACTTCACCTATATGTACCTTAGTTTCCTGCAACTCAGTTGTCATCTGTATCATGTCTTTTGTAAGGTTCTTGTATTTTTTTTTTAAAAATATGGTTTTAGTCTGTTTTCCAAGAGGAAGTGGGCTTGTGCAATCACACTGCAAGTAACTTCTGAACCTGTTGGCTAAATGTGAAGTATTTGCTGGAACTGCAGACATCCCAGGAAGAAGGGAATGTAAATTGCAATGCCATGACCTAGAGCTGCAGCATCACCCTGCGCAGAAGCCTATGGAGATAGCACTTTTATAGACACAAGATAGTTCACGTGGGTGAGCGGCCCTTATGAAGCCTGCAACCACAGGATACCAAACTGTAGGGTATCAGACTGTGCTAGTCCTTCTGCCCATGGGATGGCCTTCCTCCCTTGCAAGGTGTTCTGAGAGCCTAGGGGAAAAGGTTAAGTATGGTTACTGAATTACAGCTAGCACAGTGTAGCAGACTCTTCACAAAATTAATGTTTGATAACATAAGGGGGTGGAGGGAGGAGAGATTCACTTGTAAAATTACAGGAATCTTGTCAGGATGGCTTGATCTTGGGAATTAACAAAAAAAAATTGTCTGATTAAAAGATGGAAGGAGATTTTAAGTTTGCTTTTGGCATAACAAAGCAGAAGCCAATAAAAATGAGATCAGATTTCAGCCTTCTAAATGCATCAGTGTTCTTATGCAGTGTGTTAACACCGTAGCCTTGAAATATCTCTTTGCTTTTGGGCATGAAAACTCTGTATATTGCCTTTTAGCAGTTCCCTCGGATGAGAGTATATTTTGTTCCTATGGTTCTCGTGACAGCGGTGTTCGGCTATTTCATACCCTTCGCCCTAGAGTCAGACCTGGCAGAAGAGGATAACTTCTCACTGAGGCCGCTGGAGTTAAGCCTTCCAGATGCTGTGAAAATGTTCACCAAGGTGCTTTCATTACAAAATTGCAAGGCTTGAAAGGTCTGCATGTTTTTCTGTACAAGCCGCTACATGCTTTGGCAGGTGTGTGAGAAAAAGTCCTGCTCGGGTACACCTGCAGAGCTCTGCAGCTCCTAAGGCTTTTTAGAGATGAGATTCTTTTTATGTGCCTTCCTGGGAGTGCAGGAAAACTACACTGTGGTGTTCTCCAGGCAAATTGTTGAGCAGGAGGGATTCGCAACTCTGTTGTATTTTCCAAATGGTAAGCAGTTCAAAATTATTACTCCTTGACCTTTACTGTTCCATCTGATTACTTTCTTAAATGAAATGTGTGGCTTTGTTTCTAGCAAGGCAATGTACAAATTATAGACTAGAACTGCAGCCTCAAAGCTGTGCATCCAAAGCATCGGGAGACGGCCTTTACAGAGCCCTGTGCCTCGTACCAGGGTTGCCCAGGTGCCTTTATCCCACTCAGTAAGGCCACATCTGAGATGCACATAGTGAAGTGTGGAAGCATCTCCTCTGCATACCTACATGCTAAATGCAGCAGGGTAAGACTGATACATGCTTTGTAGTCTTTTGGTGGTTTTATTCTTCCCAGGACCAGAGTCTCCCACAGTCAGCCTTTGGTGTTTTGGGGACCCTGAGGCTCTCATCTCTCCACCAGGCCTATTATTCACTAGTGGTGTTGATATCAGCTTCTCCAACCACAAGGCAAGGATCCCAGCTCAGCTGCTTTTGAACACATTTGGTTCAAGATAAGATTTCTCACTCACTTTCCTTCGTTAGTGATACCTTGGCAAGAAGCAAGCATAGCATTGTCTGGTCCGGCAGCCTGAGTCAGGATCAGTTCCTTATATAGAAAGGGAATTAGATACATCATGCATTTTAATCTTGGCTGTGATCTTCCATTGTGTCTGTCAGACATTTGTTATGGTTGTTTCCTTTCTCTGTGTACATGAGCTCTACTTGTCAGCTGGGACACGTGTTCAGTCCATCTTATCCATCTTTGAATGCCTACTGGGAAGTTTTTCAGCTGGCGTGTTCTCACTGTGCAATACTACAGGTGCTTTGCACAGACTTGGGAGGCCCATGATGCCTGCAGGGCTGCTGAGTGCTTGCCTGTCAGCTGCCTTTTCAAGTCCTCCATAGCTGCTGTATGTAGGCTCTCTGGTTTGTAAAACCTGCATGGGTTTGGCTTAGCCTGTCTTTACTGGCCATGCCTGCCCAGGGGTTGTGGGAGGAAGCTGCGGGGATGCTTCTGCTCCAGGGTGGATGTTCTGTTCAGGGGAGGTATGTTTGCCAGTTGCATTTTGGTGCTTCGGTATTCTATCACTTTCCACATGGCACCTACAAAGCATATACTCATCCCTTGTCTCAGTTTGCATTGCTGCTGCTGTGAATAAGGGAGGAGAAGCTCAGAGAGCTCATGATCCAAACTCTTGACTGGCCTCCTTTGAGCTGTATCCTGTGTGGCTCACGGACAGGTCTTTGTGGTTGATGTAATCTAGCTAATGCATATGAGAGACATCTGTGCCAGGGATAAGGAATGTAATAAGATGACAAAACTGTTGAGTTTCAATTCTGGAAGTAATTCTTCTCAGCAGGGGATGGGAGTGGCAAGCAGCTTGACTGTGCGCAGCGTATCCCACCAAGGCTAGTAATGTGGACATACTACAGCACAGACCTGCTTTTCTGAGATGTTTATCCTCAGCCTCCAGCAACCTCTGTGAATCAAGGAGAGTTGGGAAGTTTCTGAGCCGAGCCTTTCTTCTGTGTACGTTTTCTTCTCCCTTTATTGGAATGTGTCCAAAAAAGAAGAAAATTGCTAGCAGGCTAAGTCATGCTTTAACCTGGTGAGAAAGAAAATCACTGGCAGCTAAGTTATGCTTTAACCTGGAGAGCAATAAAACTGTCGCTGGGTCTTCTACGACCCCTTGTATAAAAGATGCCACTCCAACATGACAGCTGCCAGAGGGATGAGTTACTGGAGTGCTTTCACCACTGGTGCGTGAAGGCAGCTGTGCCTTTCCAGACCTCTTAATCTCCCCTTGCCATTCTTTCTAGGCTTTGAGTGAGAAACCTGAAGATGGTAAGAAGTCTCTTGGCTGAATGATAGCTGCTCCTTCTTTTCTCTCTTCCCTGCAGAGATGAGTGGTAAATGATGGCTTTTGAAGACGTACTGAATGTTGCATTGGAAGCTGGTGTGTAACATGTAGTTTCAGGAAAGGCAGTGACTAATTTACAACTGACTGCAGCTCCAGCTCAGACGATTGCTAAAAATAATCTACCTTCTAATTCCACAGTTGATCTCTAATTAGAGAAGTATTCTAATTCGTAACTTGCAGATAGGACAAGATCAGAGACTGAAGTGATATCTCTCTTTTGCCAGTCAGGAAAGTTTGGGCAGAATCAGTGTTTGGAAAGGGAATTTTAGGGGGAGACCATGTGCTGTAAGGGTGATGGTACTGACTTTGCACTGGATTCATGCTGAGTCTTTGCTCCAGCTAAATTCCATAGGGTGCAGTTTTGCCAGCAGTGTCTTTTTCTTCAGGCAGAGAAGATATGCTCTCTGGATGGGTGGACATCTTCTTCCTAGAGATTTAAAAAAAAAAACAAAACAAAACCAAAAAACCCACAAGAAAACCCCCCCAAAAAACCAAACCACCCTACTCCAAAAAACCCGAACTGTGAGCATACAAACTAACATTTATATGTGTGTTATGTTGTTGTTTCCTGATTGAAGCTGTTAAGTAGCATTGGTTGAGCATTGTAAGACCGCTGCCTGGCTTTGTTGCAGAAGCAGCACAAAGAGGAAGAGGGAGCCTTTTCAGCTGAGATATTTACCATTCCTTAAGATTGGGGTCTGAATACTTTTTAGCTTCTCCTTGGTTTTGTTTCTAAGTTAGATGGTTACTGTCCTCTGTAATGGTGCAGTGAGTGGTCAGCTGGCCTTACTGAGCTGTGAAACTTCTGTTAACTCTGCAGGAAATGTAGGTGTGTGAGGTTGTACCAAATTACTTCTTAGACAGACGATGGTAATGGGAGCTTTTGCCATCGCCAGATAATACCATTCACTGAATAGCACGTGTCCCTGTGAAGCAAGTGTAATTCCTCCAGGACCAAGGCTTTATGCCTCATTCAAAGAGAGCATGGCTAATGGAGAAGGACTTTGTCAGGCACAAGGTCACTTGTGACGCAGAGAGGACCATGCCTGTTCGTAAGCACAATGGTGCTTCCTCTGGCATCTACAGACTGAAGGGAGTGATTGCGTCCTCCAAGGAGAAAGCAGCAGTGTTTAGTCACTTGTGGATTCCTGTCACTTCAAAAATAGCAGAATTCATATCCTTAGCAGAAAACTGAGGAGATTTTGACTTCATTTTCTAACTTCTGTTGCATTTGGAATAGGGAGTAGTTTTCTTTTTTTCAATTAAAAAAAAAATCTTGCATTTGCCAGTTTAAAATGGTTAAAAAAGAAATGCATCCTTATCTCTCCATTAGTCAAATTCAGCAGACATTCAAATTATTTGTAGCAGTTTTAAAAATTTACTCTTTGGAAGAGCAGATGTCCTTGAATATTATTGGAACTGTAACTGCTTAGAGAAGGAAACCACATGATCATCAGGTATGGATCCTGGAAAATATGAAGGAGAGTAGGGTGGGGTCAGGTGGGTTTATTTCACTGCAGCTCAGAATGCAATTAGTGCAAAATTCTGATGTTGCCTCAACAGGTTCGATCTTTTCCTCTTTCCAGCAGTACATTTTCCTCCAGGACAGATGGGATTTTAGCTTAAAAAATACATAAATGAAGTTTTTCTTTTTGCCTTCACTTTCAACAGATACCTGATAGAAACTGCTGTTCCTTCCAGATTTTGTCTTCATGAATGTTTCCCATTTTACAGTAGTGCTCATGTGCACCAGAATTGCATGGGCCTTATTCAGCACACTTGGCTCATCTCTCTGGCTCTTGTCTGAACTAATTTAAAGCAAATAGCATCTATTAGGGGAGAAGACAGAAAAGACACTTTTGAATGTGATTGGGTTGAAAAAAGTGACATGTCAATTGGTATCAGTGAGTGGCCATGATCCTGAATTTTTTTTTAAGCCTTTCACTGTTTGGGCAACTTCCCATATCAACTTCTTGTACTTGCTCTGTGGATATGCAACAGCATCCCAGAATCCATTCTACTATATTGCCCCAGGTATCACCAGGTTCCTTCTAAACCATCTTTTGTCTGACAACATGTTGCTCTCCAGTGACCTGGGCTCCTCCTCACCCTTACTAGATGGTTGAAGCATCTGCTGGAGGAAAAACTAGAAGTCACATAAACAGTAGAGCAACAGAGCACTGCAAGTCAGACTCTCTGCCAGCAGCAGGAAATGGACCTGTTCAATTCTCAGGGTTTTTAATGAACAGGCACATTTCTCTGTGCCTGGATACTTAACTCTGTCTTAGCAGCCTTCTGCAGCTGGCTGTGGTTGACTGGCAATGAGCAACTAGTGGTTGACAGACTTCAGAAATTCTGCTTTACTTCTGGTGACAGAAAGCTGTGATGGATTTTTTTTTTTTAATAGGCTTGTATACGGATTTTGTAAATGCATAGGAATGGATTGGTGGAGTTTTGTGCTGTTTCTCTAAACTTTTTGAAACTCTCTAAACTTCTAAACATTTTTAGAAATGAAGGAACTAGTATCAGATTGGAAAGAAAGGGTTTACACTTGACTACTGAACTGAGAATGAGGACAATGGGTGAGGAGGCAACTGCTGGACACTGATTTCTTGTCCGGGTAAGAAGGCAGCGATTTAAAGGAATTCACAGTTGTATATTCATCTCATGATCACATCCAGTGACTACTTTAGGTATAGTGGGGATAAATGGCCCTTTATAGACCATGGTAAGGAATGCCTTGTCTGTGGGGTTCAGTAATGCCAGTCTCTTCTTTTCGGGTGGCACAGAGCACTGTTGTGGGGGAAGGATGGGCAGAACTGACATACACATGCCAGCACCCTCACGTGAAATAACACCCTAATGAAATGAAGCTGTTTGTGGTGATGCTTCTTCACTGCCAGCGCATGCTGGTGTCAGTGCTGGCATGGGGAGTTGGATGAGGGAAGTCAGGCTGTTTTTCAGCCCTCTGCAATCAGTTGTCTGGTCTTTACACCGGGGACACTTGCGATAAGAAGAGTACGTGCAGCCTTTTTAACCACGCAACGTATCCTATGATAAGGCTGCAGCTGGAAGAGGCTGTCTTGTTCTGGCACTGAATTCTGTTCACAGACCTGGACTCTGTCTATAGGCTTTATACAGCTTCACTTTTTAGCGATAAGAGGTTCTTAAACTCTTCACAGCATAATTTTCATGTTGAAATTGATGAGAAATACCATGTTTGTCTGGCTAGCAACTGTCTCAAATCAAAGTCTGGCAATTTTTGCTGCAAATGCAGGTGTGAAACTGAAGGAGTGACTCATCTCTGTACTGCTCTTATTGCTTGTCTTATTGTAGCACTTCAGCCTCTGCTCTTGGTTGTACCCAGTACCCTACACTGCCTTGGTAAAGAACAAACAGAAGCTATCTATGTGGCTGAAACAGCCTGGAGGGAGGGGAAGTGGAAGTATTGTTACCCTTCCATTGCACAGAAGTGACGAACTTAAATTTAAGTTGCCTTCCTGAACCACAGCCAGCAAGCGCACCTCTATATTGGTCATATTTGAAATACAGTTAAAAGTGTGCATTTGTGTTTCTGGGGCTGTGGAACCAACCCCCCCTCCCCCTCCCGGTTGTTCTGACTGGAGCAGAAATTCCGGTGCAGCTTGCGGTACTGGTCCTTCCTGTGTGGTCCTCTGCAGAGCAGGTTTCTTGTTGGACATTGGCAGACATATAGAGAATGGAAAAATATGGAAACAGAATATAGACATGTTATGCCTGAATATACTTCCCAATAAAAAGCTCTCACCAAGAACTGTTATGCTTTAATGACTCGTAGTATTCCCTTGTATTTAAAATGTATTTGAAATTTAAAACTCTTCACTTCAAGGGATAGCAAATGACTTCTGGTAGCTGGTTTTGCATCAGAAGTTCAGATTGATTTAAAATGTGGGAAATTATGGTTAGAAACATAACTTACTGATGTCAGATGAGTTTGTGGAAGAATTGGATACAGGATGCTTGGTACATTGCCCTTTTTACTCTGTGCTTGAACTTTTGAAGACACTGTGTTTGGGGTCTCCAGTTGCATCATGCAAGTCTTATAGAATGTGGTTTAAGCTATTTCCTCAGAAAGAGTTGAAAGGTTTGTCATAATGGTCCAGAACTCTAGATTTTATTAAGGCTTCCAGAGCAAAGATATGTTGTAACTTAAACCTGTAAATAGTCAACTGGCATTTAACTCATAAATCATTCAAAATAAATACATTATTACATGCCCCACTTTGGAAATTTCTTATTCACCCAGAGACAAAGAAGGAATGATTTCATGCTTCTTCAAAACAGAGAGTCATTCAGTCAACAGTGTATTCTTTTTACTCTGGCTTAAGAAGTAAGTTTTGCCTGGTAGCAGTTAACCAATAGTAAAGAGTGTTGCTTAGGCTCCTGTTGTTCATAAATAGCTTTTGCAACTGTTAGCCTCTGATGTAGTGGAAAATAAGTGATGTAGCACAAGATTTTCCTAAAAATGCACCATTGTTATCTGGGTGCAATACAGAATGTAAGCAATGTCCTCACTGAACAATGATGAGATTGTTTTGTTTCATCACTATCTTGTGCTGTAAATATTTACACTGTTTGAGAAACACAGGCTCTCATTGTCTTAGCTATAAAATTATGCATTTGTTTTTAATAGTCTTTATTAATTTTGCAGTTAAAAATACAGAACAATTTTTTTGCTGGATTTCAGAACTGATTTAGTGTTTCATGAACCTCAAAAGGATTACAGAGAATGGGAAGTGGTGATCTATTGTCCATAGATCTTACAGTATATCATGTGGACTTGTGTACTAGGCTAGAAATTTGCCTGCGAAGATATGTTGGTGCAGGTTTCTGTCACTGGTCTATACATGCGTTAGTATGTCCCTCTTTCCATTTGATTATAACCTTCAATAACATTTTCTTTTAAAAACCATCAGTAATATGGAACGCTTTGCCAAATAATGAGGATCATGTGGACTTTTTTTTCCGACAGATTTTCTCTTATTCTGCATGTCTAGGGTGTTGCCCTGTCCTTGATATCACTTGGTTTCTTCCCCTGGCATGTCATAGTTCTGTGGGAGTTGGCTTTTTCCCAGGAACAGGAGGAAGTGATGTGTTTTTTGTATCCAGTGGATGCAGTGGGGACCCTGCTACACTGATTGCAGGGTGACCTAGCCTGACTGTAGCAATCCTAGTGGGCTATTGCCAACCCTGTGTTTACAGAAATATGACCTTTTTTTAAAAATTTTGTTTAAGAATTTAAAATTGTATGAAACCTCACCACTGCTCTTTCTGACCATTTCTCTGGGTCAGTAAGGAAAAGATGCATTGACCATTGCATCACCAGTATGTGCACTGTGATGGAATCCATGTAGGTTACTGCTCTGCGATGCTTTTGGACACATAATGAAGAAGGAAAACCAGCTTTTCTCAAAAACTGTAGGAACAGGTGTGGTACTGTGGCATGTTGTTGTCTGACAATGAATATTATGAAGAAGCAAGTCATCATCCCCACCTTTGAGAAAAATTTCATGTGAGCCGTGTGACTTGAGACAGCCTAATTTTTGCTCTGTAGAATGGCTTCAGTGCCAAATTGGAGGGAGAAATGCTGCTTTTGGAGGGGGGAATTAATTTCTCAGAAAGCCAGTCTCTGCCGGTGGTGGGAGTTGATGGAATCATGGCTAAGAGTTGTAACAAGGCAAGTCCCGTATGTGCAGTGATACTGCATCCTGCTGCAGCAAAGCTGTAAAGACACACAGCTTGCAGCGTGATTCATTTGCTAGACCTGTTCTGAAGCGCCTCAGGGCAAGAAGATGTGCTTAATGTGAAAAGGTGAGGTGAAATGGTGATTACATAGGTGAAAGAATGAGTGGCACCCCCTTATGCAAATTTGAAAATTCAGTGGAGCAGGTAGAGCAACTTGCTGGTGGAGGAAACAGCAGCCCTTGCTGTTGACCTCTCCCAGGCCCCCACCGTTAGGGCTTCACAGTGTAGAGAACAAAAGTTCTGCTTTACCTCAGTTTCTTTTGTTTGTTAGAGACTGTCCCAGGGATTATTGCTGATGGCTATTATAGACTGTTCCATTAACAAATATACAAGGGGGGAGTACTTAAAAATGTGTATTCCCTATCAGACCACTGATGTAGTTAAGGAAGTTCTTCCCCTGTAGCAGGAGCTTACTGCCCATGTGTGTGTGGAGAGTGCCAGGCACTTTGTTTTTTCCACAGAACATCAGGAATGATCACTGATGCCTCTGATGCAGGTAAGGTACTATTAGTAGCATAAGCGGACAAAAGTAATTTATTTTTTCTCAAGGGACTGCATTATTTTGTTAGCAGAGCAGAGGGAGTGACATTTATGTTCTTCTGAATGCTGCTAAGCCAGATCATAATTGCACTTATCAGTTGATTTGATTTGAAGGGGACAGATTTTAAGGAATCTGTTTTTCAGAGGTACAGATCCTGCTCAGTTTCCACTGAAAGCAAGTGAGGGGGTTGCCAAGAGCTTTGGGACCATTATTTATTGATGCTGTAGTTTAACAGCTTGCTTCTCTAGTTATATTATGTTTGTAAAAACAGTCATGTTCTTATTTTGAGAACAATCAGACAGCTGGCAGATAACCTCTACTTCTCTATGTGTTGTGTGTAGTCTATAGCTGTATATTCCTGTATATTGAGAAGCTTTCAAGGGGAGCATGTAGAAGGATCTCTTGTCCCCTTTCTAAGACTTTGTTTTCATTTCAACTACATAATAACATGATTTTTAAAAAAATATTGGAAGAAAAATATTTTTAAGTCTTAAAGCTGATTATTTTTAGGACAGTAGCAGGTGGAGGAAAGGAGGAACTGAGTAAAGTGAGAAATTGCAGCTGAGTTAGTAAACAATGCAAGATATATGGGCAGAGGCATAGCTGTAAATAGCAATAATCCGGCATTATATTTGCCTAGTCTAAGTACAAGAGTTCTTTTCACTTCTAATATTGTTCTAGCCCTGAAATGTGAAAGGTACTGCAAGGAAAGATGTTTCTCTCCCTTAAGCTCCCTTGATTAGATTTGTTTGTCAAGTTAACAAATTCATGTGAAGTGCATGAGGCTTGATAACATCCCCTAAATAATGCTGTTAACAAAGTACTGATTAAGCTACAGTAGAACAATGAAATGCAGATGCAGTATCCTCTTTTTGAAAATGCACATCTGTCATCTCTAGAAAAGGATTATGTACACTACATTAGTAGGGGAGGAGTCTGGACAAGCTCAAAATAAAATAAATAAAAGCTTTGAACTGGAGTCATTACAAGCTACTAGGATTGGAAATATTTGCAAATATGGAAAATGTAGTGTAGGCATAAGCTATATCCATTTGTAATGCCAGGGTAAATAAACAAAGTTAAGATATACACAGGAATTTGCTAAGGAATTGGACGAGGGCTTCTATTACCTTCAGAACAACAACAACAAAAAGCCAAAACTAAGACCAAAACAATTCCAGAGCTGTGTTAATAGAACATTTCAGATCTCACTAGGAGAAAGTTAGCCAGCTGATGAAGACACAACACCATTTTGCAGCGGTCAGAATTTTCTTTGGAGGGTTTCCATTCCTCTTTGGGTTGGTCAGGTTTCGTGCTGCATAGAGGGGAAGTTTCAGAAGACCAGAGTTCATGGCAGTGATCCACAAAACCTCAGGGCAGCACTTTCGAGCCTGCAGCTGGCAGATCCCCTGAAGTCCACAGACTGCATGCATTCCATGTCAGGATTTTCCTGGCATTGCACAGCGTTGCAGTGTCTGGATTATCTGGGCAGCAGCAATCTGTTGCTTTATTTTTAACCTGCCCACCCACTGCCCCAGCAGATTATCAGACCATTGGCCTATGTGATACAGCTTTCTGTCATTAATGGGGGCTAGGAGAGTTGAAGAAAGGTGTAAGAAGCCTTGGGGCAGACTGGAGTAACTCACAGGTGAAATTCCTTCCAACTACCTTCTGTTAGTGACTGTCATCTTGCTTATACTGCAGGATCCAAGGTTTAACTTTCATGCACATAAAGACAGATTCTTATATAATCCAGAATGCCTATTGTACTTGAAATAGGAAAACAACTGTGATATTTGGCTGCTGCTTCCCCCCCTGCCATGAGTAATGGGAAGCATGTGTACACACCTACATACATCCTCAGAATGCTTTTCCTTTAGTGAAGCCTGTGTACATCTGCAGCCAGTGCCACTGCAGCTCCAGCGCTTCTGCTGAAGTTCTCCAGCACATGCTGTGTAGCAAGGGAATATGGACTTTCTGAGGAGTAAGTGAACCAATAAAATCTGCAGTTCATACTACATGTTTTTAGATTCCCACAGATGTCAAACCACAGACAAGAAACCATGATTTGTGCTTACTTGCCCTGATCTAGCTGGGAATTTTTGGCTGAGAGCGCTTTAGCCTTTAACTGGAGTGTGTGATGTGCAATGAAGCTGCAGTGGGTGGCAGGTGACAGAGGACAGAATAGTTTCCTCCACTTGAGTCCTTCTAGTGACACATCTCATTGTAACAGTCCAGCAATTCGCAGACTGTTAGGGTCATCTCATGGCTAATTTATGTCCCTGTTTTGTCAGTGAGGAAACTGGGATCCTAGTGGGGTATGGGTGATCTAAGTGGGTTCTCAAATGGTCTCCCAGCTGCTTCTGCTATAGTGAGGTTACCTGTTGTTGTCAGTTGTCCCCTCTCGTGTACTTAATGCTGATAACCCAGAGGAACCTTTTCTGCTTCTGTTGCTGTCAGGAGACATACTGCTCAGGGGAATGCCCCAGCCTTCAGGCCCAAGTCATGTGCATGCTTTTCCTTCCCTTTTTCTTAATCTCCTTCAGAGACAGTTTGTCTATTTTCTTCTGAATCTGACCATTCTAGCAATGTAGTGAGGATTCAGCTGATGTGGTTTCAGGAGTCTGCTGGCATTTTTAGTTACTGTTTTGCCTGCCCTGCAGAAAGCAAAACTGGACTGCCTGGGTGGGTGAAATCTTAGCTCCATTGAGGACTCTCCTGTGGGCTCCCAGGCCAGGATTTTGACCTCTCTGATATTTTGAAATGGCATTGGTTTGCGAAGGCTCTGCACAGCGGCAGTGTTCCTGGAGTCTATTTTGCAGGAAGCAGTGGGGCTATAGATAGGGGCAACAGTAGAGCTTTGGGCTGCCCTTTGTCCTGGCATTCCCATGTGCCCCAGCCAGCTCTTCAGGAAACCTCCCTGGACATGAGCAGTAGTCTGTATTTGTGGCTTAGTGGCTGTTGGCAGCATCAGTAATGAAATCTCTAAAGGACCCAGCTATGAAAGCAGGCTTAACTTTATTATTGTTTGATGAATGCCCAAACTCCTAAGAGGTTTTCTTAAGTATTTTCCTCCAGTAAATAATATGTGAACAGCCATGGGGGCAGGAGGACAACAGGATACCTCCTCCTTCGCAGGTGGATGACCATTCTGCCTATGGGACCTGGCTGGTGCGTGCGCCCTCTCTGTCCTTATCCAGCCATCCCGTGATTACTTCAGCTTTCCAGGAAAAAGGTGTCTGCAAAGTCCTTCTTCCATGAATGGAACAGCATCTACACTGGTGGCCTTGGGATTTCTCTTGCTGTGGGCTTTATGAACCGAATGTCATGCAGGGCAGGAGGAAGCTGAGCCCGTATCTGCTGCCTCCAGGGTGAGTGTACTCAGCTGTTGGGTGGAGGTGCAGTAGTAATGAGGATCTCTTACTTTGTGTGAGGCATGGCCTGAACATCTAACTGGAATCCTGAAGAGAGGCATATATCTAGGAGCAGTCCCCTTGCCTTAGCATTTCTTCCCTGAGGGTCTTTTTGGCAGGCCCCCAGTTTAATGTGCATGAAGCTTGGATCCTCTTTGCAGGTGCCCAACTCCTCACCCCTGGATCAGGGAGCACATGGTGTTAATTTAACTGGAAAACATCCTGTGGAGCTTGTTGTAACTTGCTTTGTGTTGAGTGGCATTGCTTTTCTGGCATCCTTGTCTGTTTGCACTTGGTACTGCAGATGGTCAGTTGACTTATGTAACTTTATCCTTTAATTAGCGCTGTGGAGTTAACATACTTTGGGTTGATATAGACAGGCTTTGAGTATGTGCGTTGTTAGGGACCTTCCAGATTGGGGATGCCACAGTGTGGCATCTGGGTTAAGTTTAGAGCTTTTTCTAAGCTACCCTTGAACAAAGGCAGGCTTTATTAGAGCATCTGCCAGGCTTTTTTACCAGAGGAGAGCTGTTTCACATCATCTTTGAATATCTAATTGGATTATATCTGCTGGTTGAGCTCTTTCAAAGAATTCTAACATATGCTATCCTCGAAGTACCTGCTGAAAAACTGGTTGGGCTTGTGTGTCATCAACAGAGGGGTTTAACTGTGTTTTCTAATAATTTTCCTTGTTCTCTTTATGGTAATAAGATGTCCTTGCCTGTAAGCCCAGAACCCTTTTTGAGTGGGACACGGAGTGGAGTCCATCTCCTTCACCTTGGCTCATCTATCGCTGGCAGTAGCACAGGACATATTACCTGGCATATTTTCATTGGAGCTTAATGTTTTCTGGATTTAATTTCCTTATATTTTCTTGGGGAAAATACCTTCCCTTCCTGTTTGTTTATTGCAGTTTGATATTCCCGGCTCAGCCCACATTTATCTCTCCTCTGGCTTGGCTCCTTTGAAGGATGACGCTAAACAGGTGTATGGAGAACCCAGGGAGGTTCTGTGTTTTCTCTTTATGCTTTACACTGGGATTCAATAGTGCTGGTAAGTCCCATGCTTCCCTCAGTCCTGCAATAAGGAAGTGTCCTTGTTATTGCTTGTTTATGCATATAGATGTAATTTATTTTTAAAATCAGTGATGCCTGGAATTTATGGAGGCATTGCCTTCAAAGCTTTCATGCATACTTTATGATGTCTTGGCATTCATGGAAGTAATATAAATCCTGACTGTGTGTCAAACACTTCTGAGTTTGGCTGAGCATGCTTCATGGGCAGGTAGCATCATCCAGCCAATGCAGTGTGTGACTGGGAAGCAGCAGG
>NW_010127647.1:0-11525 GCF_000699245.1 Pterocles gutturalis | reverse complement strand
TTCCCCCTCAGTGTAAAGAGGATACTGAACTATCATTCCCCGTATAAAGTGCCTTGGGATATGTAATTAATATTTTTTTCTGCTGTTTAATCAAAAGCAGTCAAAAGTTTTGATTGTGTTTTCATTTTACACAACTGCGTTACTCCTATGGAGTCTAATAGAAGTAGAGCCAGGTTGTCATCTTTTGCAGAATCAAAAACCTAGGAAGCTTGGCCTATCTTCAGAACTTCCAATTAATTAAATATTCAATTAAAAATGTGTGCAATATAAGTTAAGGGTATGAACTAAGTGCTAAGCTATACTACTTCCAAATTGTTAAGCAGCATAAGATATATAGGGCATCTATCTATTCTCTGTCTTCTGCTTTCACAGATTCAAAAACAAACAAAAAGTTGATATGTTATGGAAACAGAAGAACAGTGCATCATCCAGTTGCCCTATTTAGTATAGTCCCTGCTGTGTTAATTCCCCTCTAATCCTTTCTTTAAACACAACTGATTGTGTCTCATTTGAGGCAGGTTACGTTCCAAATAAGCACTCCATGATCCTGCATGTTTCAAAAAGCTTTTGGTTTAATGTAACTCCACTAATCTAATAAACGGTATGGCTAATTATGCCTGTGTTTCAGATTAGTGTTGGCAATTTTGGCTAATTTATGACTATCACCATCTTTCCTATGTGTAATGCTTCCCTGTTTTATTTGTGAAAGAAGGAATAAAGTGTGTGTAGTCCATGGCTTTCCGATTCCTAGCGAGGGATTTTGATGATATTATTCTCTAATAGCCTTAGGAAAGGAACAGCTCACATGATGTGTCTTCCTGTTGCCAGCTGGTACATGTTTATGTGAATTACAGGAGCCAAATGGAGGCCACTGACTGTTTTTAATGAAAACTACGGCATTCAGCCTGATTTAGGATGGTGCCTGAGGGAGTTTGATCCAGTGTGATGGGGTTGGCAGTTTAGGAAACTACCTGCATGAGCTTTACGCTTTGCTCTCTGCACCTCCAGGTACCATATTTCTGCTGCTCAGCTTGGAGACCTGCTCTTCCTCTTCCTCCTTATCCATGCAGATTCGAGCATGATCTCTGCCCTTGGGCTCTGCTCTCTGACCACTTTCAGAACTGGTTGATAATTTATTTATTGATTCATTTGCATAAATTGTGCTCTGACCTGTCTGGTTCTAGGTCTTTAAAACTCCTGTGTCTTTTCTCACCGAGCCAGTGCACCAAACTCTCTCCTGTTCAGAATCCAGAGAGAAAATAAGAGGTGCACCTTGGTCCAATTGATGGCTTAGCTTTGGTTTAGAAATAATTGTGTTTCAAGCTACTTTAACATCATATAATATTTTTATTTTTTAGGTGCAAGGACTGAAAATGGCACTGAATGAATGCTACCTTCAAGCCTCCTTCCTGTAAGTCATAGGACCAAACAAGGCGGTGTGATGAACATGCCACTGCATCAGATCTCTGTCATTCCAGCTCAGGATGTTACCTCTTCCAGAGTCTCCAGGAGCAAGACCAAAGAAAAAGAGGAACAGGTACTGTCAGATTTGCTTGATTTTCACAGGAAGTTATTGAAGTATAAAATGATAGGGGTTATCAAATCAGACCTGATTCTGATCCGAAGCCCCAGCTTCTTGCAGGATTGCTGCAAGTTGGATGTTACCAAATTATCTCTTTATTCTCGTATTTGCCTTTTTAAAGCAGCTGGCAGCAAAATACTAGAAATTGTTGTTGAGTAACTTGTGCAAAATACAAGCTATGATCTTCTATTTTGCATAAGAATTCAAGGCAGATAGGGATTTTGGATGATGACTCTACTACCATTGTTTCAGAAACTTTTACAGATGTATTCTACCTTTCTACAAGAAAAATAGTGTGGGGTGTAAATCCCTGTATGTAAGCCATGCATCCTGTTTCCCTTTGCTCTTGACAGCATCTAGTAGCCATGTTTGGTTAGTATTGACTAGAATATCACAATAAAGGAAATATACACCCCTATGTCTACTTACTGTGCTGTTTTCTGCAGATATGATTTGTATTCTTAACTGGGGAGTATATGTGTGAATGGAATAATTTTGAGGTTGTCTTGTGGTGCTGATGAGAAATGGAATGCAAAAATGTTTGAAGTATCTAATGATTGTTAGTCTAACAGAATCTAATTAATAGGCTACTCAACCATTTTTAATAGTGTACTGTGTCTAGTCTTCATGTGTCAACCTTATTTAGCTCCTGGACTGTGTCTGTGATCAAGCCCAGAGACCTTAGTGTATATCGTGTTTGTGTATGCTGTACTGCACTGGATTTTACATTATCTGTCAGTTCCACAGAAACCAGATTTTTAGCTTTACTCTAGCATAAGCGTGATCAGGCATTGGAACAGGCTGCCCAGGGAAGTGGTGGAGTCACCATCTCTGGAGGTGTTTCAGAAACGTGTAGATGTGGTGCTTAGGGACATGGTTTAGTGAGTTAGGTGGTGTTGGGTTGGACTTGATGATCCTTGAGGTCTTTTCCAACCTTAATGATTCTATGATAACATCAGGTCAAGAGAACACTCGCATTATGGTACAACTGCAGGGACTGGGGTTGTTACGTGGACTGAGAGTGTGTGTTCAGCACTGGTTAGTTCTGAGGAGATCTAGGGCGATACAGATTACATATAGGGCATAGCTTAAGTGTAAGGGACTAAAAGGCACTGTCATATTACAGAAAGGGATTCACTAAGGCTAATTTTGGGTGGGATAAAAGAAGTTGGTTCTGATGTGCTAGGTTCATTTGCCCTGACTACCCTTCTCACCTGTCAGCTGTCCACATCACACCTACCAAAGTCACTGGTGAATCAGTAAAAATAAATTGTCCCATTGTTGGTTTTTGGAGTCTTCTCCAGAATAAGAACTTAAAATGGAATCTAGCCTTTCAGATTCTTGAACCAGTAATTAATTAAGCTGGCACACTGCTGCTTTTACTTGCCAGGACTAGGCAAGAAGTTGTCCTCACAGATGAGGTGCTCTAAATCCATGAAGCACCTTGTCTCGGGAGTCTGCTGGAATCTCTCGCTTCCCGCCTGTTGCGTGTAGTCGCCATCTGGGGTTGTGCTGGGCAGCTCTCTAGGTAAGAGAGCTCTGCTGTTCCTTTCCTGGTCCCCTCCCATGTGGAAACTGTATGTGCTGAGAGTGAATGAAACAGCTCCTTGGCCAAATGCAGGCAAGTGCTGTGAATTGACTACCCTCCCCTGGGGGGATGGGGATTAGGAGGCTGATCCAATCAGAGTGGTAACTGACCATGCAATGAGCCCAGAAATGGGAGTCCCAAGTCTCCTTCTAAACCTCTTCTTCACTTCTGACACAGCAACTTCGGTGTTAACAAATCTTCCATATTTCCTTCATGATAACTAGTTGAAATGTTGATTATTGCTTCCCTTGCCAGGCTACTGTTGTACTTTCATGCCTTGGGACGTCTGAAACAGAACGAAATATTTATTTAAATATGTGCAGTATTGCAGAGGAAATAATGGGGACTGGGACTATGCAAGCAATACAGTAAGCTAACCTGGAAACACTGCATGTTTCCCAAGTCTTGTCCTTCCTGTCTCTGTCAGCATATTCATTCATCCTCCAAGCATCCTGTATTCTGCCAAAACCACAGCTGGAACAGCTGGAACACCGGGTGGACTGCCTGCTGCCCTTGATGCACAGCTGTGCTGACACTGGCTGCTTCTGTGCTCGCCAGCCACAGCCTGGTCCCTGTGTGCTCCTTCCTGCTCCTGTAAACTGTGTTGCTTCTGGTGTTAACCTTTAATGCTGGATTTACTGAATGAGCTGGATGGCAGTCAAGTTGCTGATATGCTGACTTTGACCAATAGAGTTAAATTTTCATATTACATCAGTTAGGACATTTAAGGTTACTTGCTAGCCAGAGTCCCTGTCAACTCGTGAATGCAATCAGGACCCACTGGCCATGACTCTGAGTTTTGCTTATATTTAAAGCATACCATAAAGAGTAGATAGGATGCAAGAGAAAGAAATTGTAGATTATCACCGCCATTATTCTTAATCACTTCAAAATGCCTGTTTTCTGTTTGAGGTAGAAACCATTGGAAGATAAAGAGCAGCAGGCAGAGCGAGCATGATCCTGTGTTAAGCAAATTTGCTGAGCAGTTGTAGGTGATTTTTGTGCCCTAGGTAGCATCTGGTGTACAAGAAAAGGATACTAGGTAAAACTGAGAAAGAAGGCATTTGCACTTAAGTACAAAGTCAGTGTTACTTCAGTACTTTCATGTTTCAGTTGCATAACTTTCCATTACACAATACAGCTCCCAATTATTTCTTCGTGTTGTGGATGGCCTAGGCACAGTTCTCATGGATTTATGCAAAAACATATAATAGTTTTTCAGGAGCAAGTGCAATATTTCACAGTTTGAGTCAAGTGCTGTGATTTTCTTACCTTACCTTTACTATGTTATAGAAACACTCCTTACCTTTCTGTGTAGGAACAATGGTAAGCACCTCAAACAAACGTGTACACTGATCTTAAAATGTTTTGAGTTGTACAAAGCCACTTGCCAATCTCAGCAAAATCAAACAAACACCAAACCACAATCAAAACCAATATTACTACTTCAAAGATAAATATGTAGGTTTGCTTTGTAATACTAGGCAGGCTCTGTTCTTAGACCAAGTGCATTGCCAGGTGTGTGCTTTGTAGATTGAGCAGGCTCATGTACATACCTCCCTTGTTTATTACCCAGCTCTTGCGGAAGTCAAGGTGAATAAAGGCAGAGTGTCAGCTAGCACATGAGATTTTATCTTGCTTTTGTTCTTGCTTTTTCAGTCTACATCTTTGGCTTGTCTGTACCTGCATCCTGCATCATAAGAAGTCCTTCAGAGGAAATGCTCGAGAAGCGTACTGATAGAAAACAAAGTACCAATGTGCCTAGAGAGGGAGCTTTACCAGTCTGTGAAAACAGTGTTTGTCCTCTTCCCCAGAAGGAACATGCTTTATGTCCAGTTCTCATATCTTCTATTGTTATGGATGTGTTTCATTATCCACATTTGTAGTAGAGGTACAGAGGAAAAATTCCCAAGCTGAACAGTTTAGATCTCTTGCTATTTCTTCTCTTTCATGCTTCTGGCTAAGATGTAGCTTGTGTATTTCAGGTTAAGCTTGACTGCTTTTAGTAATAGTTTTCCTTGCTACAAAAGCAAGTTTTCTGGGCTAGTGATTTGTGACTAACAGTGAAGAACAGCAAGAAGTCCTTGCCACCTTTATCTTTACAATCCAGTTTTTCAAATTGGGATATCTGTAGTCCCTAGGCATGCCTCCTGGCAGATTAAAATGTAGATTCAATACCTGCGGAAGTCTGGGGCAAAAAATCCTACTGAATTTGAAGACGTGGTAAGAAGCAAAGCTCCTGCCTACCATGTCTGTTCTAAGTCCTCAGTGATATGTATATTCTTGTAGATTCTGACTCAGCTTAGTGTAATTTTCAAGATTTAAAATAGTTGAAAACTGTGGTTAACAGCAGTCTTTCATGAAACTTTGTCCGTTTCCCCAGTAAAAACTGGGAAGGTCATAACAGGATTATTACTCTTGCATTTAACTCAGATGAACTGTTAGCTTTGAGGGCTATTAATAACCATCATTAGCTTCTTACTTATCTTTCACTAGGAATAGCTTCATACTTACCTGATTTAAGGGAGCGTCACTCTATTGTTTGTGAGATGCTACAACCCCCCACCCCTGTTTGGTGAGTAACACGCCAGCAGCAATGTGTCCTAACATATCCAAAAGCTAACAGCTCTCAGGATTTGGACTGGAAATGAGGAACCAACGCTGCCATGTGGTTGATATGTTGCGCTGCTTTTGTTTTGTGATGGAGCATTCCCTGTTTGAGGGCTTTGTGCCTCACTTGCTGAAGCGGACTGATGTGTACCACAAGTTCTCAGTAAGCGTTACTGCAGTGAGTGAAGCTCCCTGAGCAATAGCTTGTATACCACCCTTCTGAAAATGTGTGAGTAACTTCACAACTGCAACCTCCTGTGCTATGATCTCTGCAGATCTCATAAGCGGATCAGGGATGGACAGGATCAGCATCTGAATGAGAGATCATGAGATGTTGGTGCATGTCATTTTGGGTGCACAGTACTCTTTCTTCTCAGTGGACCTGGGAAGCAATATTGAGTTGTCATTCAAGATCATGTAGAATTTATCACAGAAGCAGGTGAATGTTCTAGTCAAGTTTTAACTTGATAATTCAACTTGGTCGATCCAAACTCCCTTCTGTCCTCTTCTCTAGAGGAACTAGCTTGTTGTCTTCCGAGTGTTATGTCGTAGTACTTGCTGCTAAGTACTCAGGAGAGAAGCTGTGATCATCTCAGGCATCTCCAGGTGCTTCACAAAGCTGTCATCATGGAGATACTGACTACCTCATTTATTTGGATGAAGTTATGGTGAGAAAAGTACGTTGTGCTGCATCTTGCTGAATTTCTTCTGCCTTCTTAATGGTCTCTTGCGTTCTATACCAGGAAAGGCACTATGGCTTATTGGTTGAAATAAGCCATGTTGTTGAATCCAGTGTGACACTTTAAAAACAATATAACCGCCATCAAGGTAGAGAAGCACTCTGTTACCTTTTCCATTCACTTTTTGGACTTTGAGCTGTGAATGTGGGCTCTGACTGGCTGAACTTGATCCAAATACGCAGACATTTGTAAGGCTCTGTGTGTGTGTGTTTTGTTTTGCTTGTCCATTGAACCAAATCATTCATTAAGCAGCCAGACTGCAAATCCTTTGAGAATTTCACCCCTTATTATTTTTATACTGAATTTTGTTGTTCATATGTATCTATGTTGTATATTAACACTGGGCCTGGTGTTTTTCCTTTATGAAATTTGTTTTGTATAGAAACTGGTTAACTATGGAAGAATTTTTGTCTGAGTATCTAACTCTTCTGTTGAAAGCAGAATGTGTCCCCTGCTGTACTGCCTATAGGCTTAGCCTCAAAGTCAGAATTGAAAAGTCCTTTTCTGACAATTCAAACATTGGCTTTTACTTAATGTGTTTTTCAATGGATCACGAAGCATTTCTCAGAAAAAGTTGACGTCACGCTTCCCACTTTTTATAAAATAGCAATTAGACAAATTTTTGACGGAGCAGATTATCTGTGACAGAAGCACCCCTGAAGAGCTGCAGTGAAAATGCTTTAATTTCTGCAGTCTGGGAGCAGGTAGGAATATTTCCCAGACCTCATCATTTGAGAATATGCCAGATGACTGAGACAGTTGTAATACTTTCTAAATTGTATGCCTGCAGGATTGCCATTGTGCTGAGAGCATGGTATTTCCATGGCTGACTTCTGTGCTAAAACAGATATTTTAGTACATGTCTGTGTAGGAGTGGGTGGCTGAACATACTGCCACTCCAGTTACCTTTAGCAGGTAAACAGTCTAGTGAGGAGCATTAAGTAAACAGGAAAATTGCTGGAGAAACTGGTTCACACCAAATGTCTTTCTCTTCTCCATGGGTGCATTTATACACACCTGAACATCACCCTGCTTGTGATCTGTCCTTTTGGTTATTAAGAGAGTCGTTCTTGTGCTTGTCAAGACAACTTAATCGTTACTTTCATCAAACCTTTCCTGTGCATAGGACTTTGAAGTTGCTGTCAGGTGCCCCTACGAACACGCTCTCATGGGGCATTGCCTGTTTCTTTACTCCTGTAAATCTCTTGGAGTCTGGCAGTGGTGTGAATAACTGAGGTGCTCCTCGCCTGCCTGCCTTTTCCCCGTGGGCAGTTGCCACCGTTCCCACCCCTTGCCAGCTTCAGGGCTTTCTTCTTCTCGCCTATGTGTTCCTTGCAAGAGCACCACTAACCTCCCCTTCTTTGTGGTCACCTGGAGAGCTGGCAAGAAGCACACAAAATGCAGCTAGGCCTGGGTTTAAACCAGTGGAATTTGGGATTTAATTTGTTTGTCTCTTACTGCCCTGCTAGATAGTGTTGGGCAAGTCTCTCGGGTGCCTGCACCATCCTTCTTCCCATCTGTCAAGGAGGGCTAGCACTGCTGACTAGCCTTGTAGAGGGCTTCAGGTCCACAGATAAAAGCTAAGCAGCTGAAGCGTTTGTCACTAGATTGTTTGAGATGACTGCTTTGCCAGAGTCCCGCTCTGCATCTGGTTCTGCTGAGCTGTCCCAAAGCTCTGCTGCAGAACGTGGCAGGCATGGGGTGTGGGGAGAGCGGAGGGACCTGCCTTCTGCAAGTAGGTATCGCTTGATCTCGTGACCTTCCCGAATCCACGCACATGCATTCTGCTCTTTTTATGTTTGAGTGCAGGATGGGAAGGTGGTCCTCTCAAGCCCTGCTCTTGGAAGCTAGAGCATGCTGCTTCCCAGCAAACCCCAGTGAAGAGGGAAGAGAGGAGGGGAGCAGGGGGACAGGAGGGGAGGGAGCTGCTCCTCCTTGAGCAGTCATAACAAAAAAAAGTTGGATCATGGTGTTTGATTCTGCATTGTGTTTTTCTTGGAGTGTGTACAGCATGTGTGTGCAAGGAAAGGAGCAGATGGCTTCTGAGTGGAGATGAATTATGAAAGGCAAACTGCGGGGAGTGTTTTCTGAAATGGATTTGAAGAAGAGGAGAAAAGCCTTTATTTTAAAAATTCAGTAAACATTATAAAAAGTAACAGCAGTTGGTATAGTAGCAGAGTTTTGTTTTATGTAGTGATGCTTCACAGAAGAAACCTGCAAGTTTCGGGTTTTGCTGTTGGCTTGTAATCAGACTCATTTATATACAGTCTCTGTTTTAATGTTGTCTGCTTATTGTGTGTGAACTCCTTGCTTTGGTGTCTCAAGACCAGAAACTTAGAGTTAATTATTATGATCTATCGCTTTTGCATTAACCTGAATTCTTAAACCGCCTCTGATACTGACACAATCTCTGTCTAGCTTTCACTAGCAGTTCATTTGAACAAGCTGAGAGTCATTCTTTGAACAATATGATTTCTAAAAGGAGTGCTGGTGCTGTTTAATTATGTGATAGCCAAGTGTGTTTTGGTGGTGGTGTTTTGCAGGCCTGTTGATGTTTCTGGTGTATGTTAATGTGCAACAGCTTTCCATAAAGGGAGCCCTGGATCTGAGCTTGTGATCTTAGGGTTGGTTTTTTTTTTTGTTTTTTTTTTTTTCCCCTGGCAGAAGTATGCTTGCTTGTTTGATTTCTGATGAAAAGTGTGTGTCAGCCATGATCCCACAGTGAGCTGTATATGCATATAAATATCTGTGTTGGTACAGAGTGCCTCTGAAGTCACCACAGCTCTACAAGACATGGATCAAGGTCGTATTTATACTTTGCAGTGATTTTCAGCATCCAATGGCTATACTGTTTCTTTAAAGTGATCCTGTCAGATTCCTGCAAACTGATTTTTGAAGTTGTGTGTTTATTAAAGGTAATTCTGTAAATGAGAGACACCAGAAGTACAGGGTTTTTTTCTCCTATAGGATGTGTCGCCTCACGCGTTGGTGCATAGTGAGTGACTTTGTTGTTTTGCTCTTTCAGACAGGTGTGTTTTTTACCTGGTGAAATACTTAAAGTAGGTTGGTGTTTGGGTTATTTTGGGCTTTTTTGTTTTGCTTTGTTTAGGTTTTTTTTTTTGAGAGAAGAACAAAGAGTAATAATTCCACTAAGGAGGCATGCTGCGGTGTGGTACCTTTAAAGTACTTGAACTTCAAAGTCTCTAAAACTGTGTCTAGCTTTAAAATTGCTGATTTCCCTTTAAACCCTGCATCTCAGCGGTTTGAAGGTTTAAATTTGAGGAGTTACATATAGGCTTAGATTTGCTTAGATTTACCTCTGGACTTAGGTAATTCTGCTTGGCCTTTTTGCTATTTATGAAGAATTCTTGACGGGGGCTGGGGGAAGTTGTTCATCAGGAATTGCTTCTCCATGCTTTGCAGAAATCTAAGCTCTTAGGAGTATAGCCTTCCGAGTCAACAGACCTCACACCTAGAAACAATATCCACCTCTGGGATCCATCCAGCTTCTCTTGGTCCCAGAAGTGATGGTCTCTCCTCTGCCACTAAACATGTTTCTCTTTAATAGTTGACATTGCTACTGTTCTAGGAAGTTGCTGCTGGAGATTTTTCATGACAGCCAGAAATCAAAGCACACTTCTATTACTGAGCAAGTCCAAATGAATGCATTACACACACATTATATACCTGTCAGTGTAACTGCAAGTGTACATGTTCAGCCCAGATATTCATATACTCGGATTTTATGACTGTGGAATTTGGTGTAATTTTTGGTATAGTTTTAGCATTAGAACATTTTCAGTAATAAGTTTGTGTCTTGTGCTTGGGTTTTTCAGGGACTTTAGAGTAAAGAAATAGGATGTACCGTTTAATTTTTTGTGTAACCTACTTGAGTCTGTATTAAAGCTGTATCTGGAGACATGGATTTCCCATGTACCTTACTGCCTTGAAGGATAACTTGCATTTCCTACTCTTAAGTCTTTATACCTTGGAAAATCACTACTCTAGATCTCACAAACATATAAGTATTTATGGCTATTTATCTCTAAAAAGTAAATCAGGTTTGTTTTTGTGTTTGTTTTTTTTTTTTACTAACTCTCAAGTGAAGTTCACTTTCTGTGTTAACTAGAACTAATGTGTGGTTGTGATTGTTTAGTTAAGTATACTGTACTTAATGAACTTGTGGGGCTTTTGTGGAATTTTTGGCTCCAATTTGTTTTTAAAGTATACTCTAAATTTTTGTACATCTGAAAAATTATTTGCTACTTGATATTCTAGAATCAGCTTATAAGCAAACATTTGTAGTTGTTACCTCTTCTTGACTTGTGTGCTTCCAAAATGAGATGAAACCTTAGAGATGTGCAGTATCCCCATGTAAAAGCCAAAAGACTTGCTTCGCCTTTACTTTCACTTTCAAGCCCATTCTCCAAGGGGAAAAAAAAAAAATTAGTGTATATATTCTATTCCTTATTTAATAGCTCTTTAGTCCATTGTCTGTGCCAAATGTTTTTCCTTTACAAAATATGCTGTAACATTGGAGAGTGTATTTCCCAGTCTACAAAGCACAGGACCCAGAACCACAGTCTTTTGGTTGTGATTCTGTTGTGGTTTTGTAAATCTGTATCACATTCTTATTGCAAACAAACACAGAGGTCTAGTCAATGGGGAGGCAAGTAGCAGAAGCATGTGTTTCTTCCTAGTTTTTCAATTCATTAGTTCTTCTGATTGCATGTTTCATTTTTATTGCATAGGTCGTATTCTAGGTTTATACTTTACTAGTAACTGTCTTCATGCAGGAATGTCTGTGCAAGGTATCCACAGCTTTAATAGTAATTTTGATCTTTCCACAAAGGAAATGGGTTTATTTGGCATGTCAGCTGATTTCAGTCATTGTTACTATATTTATGTAGGATTGTTTGTAACAGTATTGTGTTTACTCTTCGTCCCAACCTTCTTGGACAAGCGTCATTATGCCCAGGAATCTTAGAATCATAGAATGGTTTGG
>NW_010127646.1:0-22014 GCF_000699245.1 Pterocles gutturalis | reverse complement strand
GGTCCAGCCTGTCCAGATCCCTCTGCAATTTGGACCCAGGTGGCATTTTACACTAATGTCTCAAGTTACTAGTGGAAACAGAGAGTATAAGATTAAAGTTAGATTCAAGTAAAGCCAGAAGCTTGCTAACTGTCAATGACAAGAAAAAGGAAGAAGAGCCAAACAGCCTTGCTGTGAGCACACCTACTTTGCCTCAATGTCAAACACAAAGTTTTCATTCCAGATGTGGTAGTATGGCTGAAGTGGGATGAGTTTGACTTCAAAAGATGGAAGTTCTGCATGAAAAAAAAAGAAGACAGAAGGTCATGACATGCGCATTTCAAACATACTTTAGAGTCCTGGCATGTGGCAACATCCACTGAGAGGATGCAGCTGCATTGAGAGGATGCCTTAGTCTTCCCTTGTTCTGCTTTGCTTCACATAGTGGAGCAGTCTTTGAGCGTACAAAATTGATTTATTTACAATGAAAATAAGCTAGAATAATTACTAATGGGCATTAAGTGCCCTGGACTAGAAGCAGTCTGAAGTAAACCCATCCTCAAATGGTTTGAGTGTAGACATGAGGTCCTCAACATCAGCTGTGTCACTCTGCAATTTGCACCTGTAAAGCCAAACTATTTGCTACTGTAGATTTAGCCAGAGTAGTTTGCTCCTGGATGTAGGTGTTCACAGAGGATGGAGTAGTCTCCACTATTCTGTTGCATCCACTAGGTAAGGCAAAACCAGTTTTGTTAAACAGAGATTTTCATGTAATCCTAAGGTCTTCTTTTGCCTTTAAGACAAAAACCCCCCACACTATATTTTACAAGAAAACATAATTTCAGTGCAAATAAATCAAGCCATTTCTTACCCCAAATTGTTAAATTTCTACATTTTTACTTTTTCCACAGTGCCCTTACTTTTCTTTAAAAAAGCTTCTCTGAGTATAGGAGCAACTCTAATCAATTTCCAAACTGAATTCTACTGAGATGAAATAGGTAGCTTTTTTTTTTTTTTTTTTTTTTTTTTACATGCTAGTCTTTACTGGAAACTTTAGCCAGCATTTCAATGATTCTAAAATAGAGCTCATCTCCATTTTTTGCTGCCATAGGAGAGCCCTTCCAAAAAGAGCTTTCCATTTTGTGAAAAATGTCTGTATAAAAATAAAGGGGTTTTTTTTTCCAACAGAAGTGGAAGGCACACAAAAGCGGAGTTCTCCTTCTGTGCATCAGAGATAGCAATGAGGCACTGAAGCACTGTGAATCTTGTCCTTAGTACTTAACTACAGCCAGGTTTAATCGTTGCAGTATATCTTTTAACACATAGTGATGACTTCATATATTTGTAATGCAAATTAAATATTCTCTTACCGTAATTTTTAACTTCAAATTCAGCAGAAACATTAGACATTTCATGTTGATGAAACCAGGCTTTGATTATCCAAGTTCCAGGCCTAAAGTTCAGATTCAGCAGAAAATAGTTAATTATGATGCCAATATATTTAAATTATCATGAAATGCTGTAATTTTGTTTGCTTTGATCTCGTCCCAAACCAATTTTTTAATGACAAATTTTTAATTCTCTTTGCTGGGAGAAGAGAGCAACATATTTCCAAACGACCTAGGAAATACTCAAAAAGACTTTATGGGGAACTGCAAGATAACATATATGCAAACTGCATGTAATACGCACTGCCTTTGAAAAACCCTCAGAAATAGAGAACTCATCGTATATTTCCTATAGCTTGTCTTCACTGTGATGTCAAAAATCAGTGTAGCATGCAAGAACACACTGAATATTAAGTAAAAGTTTGACTGCTTGAAATCAGAGGTAATTAATTACACTTTGCAAACTGAGCCTTTACAGAAGTGGTCTCCTGAACATAGTCGTACATTGAGCAGATACTTAAGCAGTTTATTAAATTTGTCCTCACCAGGATAAATGTTGCTAATTGCAGCACATTAACATTAAATTCTGGACTCATCTCTCCAAGATGAGGTTCTTAAAGGTAAAAAGTTATTAACCATAGGCTCAATCTCTGCTCCATGGTGAGACAAACACAATTTTGAAAGGTGATTCAAACAATTCAGCAGTTAAAAGTCTTAAGTACTTCAACAGGTAAGGAGGATGAATCTGGATGGTTTGATCCTGCTAACAGGAGTTGGGGTTATCCTCCTCACTTTAGACATTATACTCTGGGTTCTTCTGGCTGTGTAGGTCCCCTTGGGCTCCTCTACAGAGAAAACAGGGGAGCAGAGCAGAAAGAAGGGAAGGGAAGGACAAGACTCTTGTTTTTAGCTTGAAAATAATTCTGCTGCAGGAGTTGTTTTGACATGTGAACTGTTTTAATGCACAAATCACAGTAGTAACGTACTCAGCAACGTCAGGTATTTCAAAGTTTTCACTGAGCACTGTTTTTATTTTGCGGTCTGACTTTTTAACCACCATTCCTTTTGAATTCTGTTGAGAGAAAGAAAACAAACATAAAATTATACACCAGGTGTAAAACACTTACATCCAACAACTCAAGTTCATATACTCATCCTAAGGAAGAGAAAATGCTCTGCTTGTTTTCATATTACGTTGCCGTCCATGATTCTGATATTGGCCAAAAATTACTAGACATATCTCACAACATGTAAATAATGATTTCTGGAGAGGAGTCATAGCTATAATTTTACTCTTGGATCTTTTGTGGAAGATCTTTGTAGTTCCTGTGCTGAAGAAGCACTCATTAACAGTGATTTTTTTTGTATACTTACTAGCACAGCAACTGTAACTGTGTCATCTGTTGGCCTCATAGCATTGTCCAGAATGAAGATCCTGTATTTTACTGTTTAACAGAAGAATAAATGTGTTCACATATTTATTTCTGGACTTTCTAGATAGTAATTATTACAAACTCTAAACTGAGTAACTGAATTTAGGATAGAACAGTTTTTCTTAATGAAAAGAAGCCTGAGAAATTTCAAAAAAAGAGTTGCATTCTTCCATAGGCTTTACATGTTACGCTACCAACCAAACACTTTTTTGAAACAAATTGTGAAAAATACTCAGGGAGCTTCACTCACATTTACATTTCTCCTGCAGCCAAGGCCTGCAACCAAACTCAAGAACTTTTTTGCCTCCCCTCTCTTGTTACTTAATTAAATTGTTAGGTAACAGAACAGTTGTGGTCTTAAAATGCAAAGGATACTTATTGCTGGTGTTGTAAGAAGAAGCAATAGGAGGTTTTTTTGCAGGTTTCTCACAATTTTGTTTTCGAAGGAAAGTCATTATTAAGTTTTTTGAACAAAAAGGAGCACATTTTGTCTGGCTCCTGTTAGAAGACAGAATGACTTTTTGACCCTGGTGGCATTTCTACACGGGTTGCTGCAATGTGCAATGCAGACTCTGCAGAAGCCCTGACTGCAGGAGGAGAATTTAAAACCTGGGCTGGCTGGGAAGCACAGTTATGGCTGGGGTTAAACAAGAAGGATTTACATTAGGAAGGATCAAGTCACTATTACTTTTTCTAACATCTATATTCAACATCTGAAACGCAGCATTTGAATTTTAACCTTTGGAACTTGGTGTGTATATAGGCTTATCTGTCTGAATAAAAATGTAGCCTTTCTTGGAAGACAGGAGGATGCGAGTGCTTTGAACATTCTTCTTATAAAGGTCCCTGCTTTCGGTGACTAGCAGAACGTATGGCTGATTACTCTTCTTGAACAGATCCTGTTGCAGAGTACCTGGCTTGACCTGAAGAGGAAAAAAAATAAAACAACCCACAGAGTCAGATATGGACCTGATAACTTCGGAGCCACACAGCTGAGGACCAAAACCAGCTGAAGTGCTTATACAATTTTATTAACACCATTCAGCAGAAGAAACTCACTTATATCTTTCTGACTGCGTGTTATATCTTTCTGACTGTGTGAATATTTCTTTCTAAGTAGAAATACTATATAATTCTCCAGTTTCTGCCATAGAAATACACATTCTTCTGCCCAGTGGCAATAACTCAAGACCAGTGATTTTTCTTCCGTCTACATGCATATTAAATTCCAGTTACCATGTAGTTTGGTAGCTGTAGCAGCATCCTGTAATCCTTCACTTGCTAAAATCTTGGCTATGAGATTTTACCTCATGCAGGTTAATATAATGTTTCTAAATATCATGCTCAAGAGGAACCTGATTTGAAAGCTCAGCTTTTAGCTGTGGTAGTAATAAATCAGTTAAACTCAGTTGTGCTGGGTGCTGTTTTCCAACCAAACAGCCCAAACTAGTACTCCTGAACTAAATGCTGACAGACTTCAAAGAATCGCGTCAGAAGCAAATGATGCAAAGCAAGATCTAAAGAAGAATTAATCAATTTACAGATTTGCAGAAATATCACAGGCTGTGTTCTGAGAGATTGCACATTTTTAAAGGTTTCTCCTATTTTGTAGAAATGGCCAGCATGCCAAAGGCACTAATGCAGTCTTAGTTTAAGTGACGCAGAACAACAGACAGTGATAAAACAATTAAATGTTTTAAAATTTAATTTCATCACTGATCTACAGTGATGAAAAGCTCTTTCATCATTATGTGGCAAAATCTTGAGCTTGCTTGTTGGGCACAAAGGAGAGCTCACAATCAGCACTGAAATTATATTAGTCATTGTTTTATTGTCTGGTTGGGTGAGTAGGGTGCTGCTGTCACCAGAATTGGTGTTTTGTCATCTGGATCTAGGGATCAGCATTGTCTCTGTTCCAACATATTCCTAGTACAAATTATGTGGTTTTTATCACCAGATTAAAACATTTATATCACTGTGATGGCCGACTCACCATTACTTTTTTTATCTCTTGGTAGTTGTTATTTTCGTTAAGGTTAAAGATGACCCTCTCTGATAGAAGCTGATTTTTTGTTTCATCTTTGAAGTATGCAGTAACTCGCACAGGGCGCTGTGCTCCATGAACTTGAACTGTTATTGTCTCATATGTGCCCAAATGCACCACATTTGGGGCAGTAATAAGAAACCTAAAACAACATAGAAACAGATTGTCCAGTATGTAGGCTGATTTTCACATAATAGAAGAATATCCAACCATTACAAATTTTAAAGAAAAAAACCAGACATTCACAGAATAGTTGAGTTTGGGACCTGTGGACATCACCAAGTCCATCCCCCTTGTTAGTCAGAGTAGAAGTAAAAAGGCAGTTTCTCTCTGACTGATCCCCAAATTCTGAACCATGACGTTATAGGTCCTACAAAAGATAAGTCCCTATAAATAGGAGAGAAAAAAACCTGCAATATGTCCCAGGGACTGCCAATGACATTTATAGCCTGGTTTGACTCAGAGGAAGTTCTATAAACTATAAATTTATAATGTTTCTAGTTTACAATGAATGATGAAAATTGGCTTTCAGTTACATCTGCCCTCATGCATTGTTTGATCCTGATCTTTATTGTTTTAATTGTCTTCTCTAATTCACTAGTCAGGCAGGTTTGGCAACTATATACATTCAAACACATAAATATTGAGAATAAAGTTTTCATTTTCAGCTGTGTTCATTGTATTTTCTCAATGGCATTGAAAGAGTTTTACTCTAAAGGTGTTACTGCATCACTCACTCAAAGAGTCTGTTTGCTCTAGCAAAAGGTGAGTAAACTTATATACAAGACCTGTCTT
Source organism: Pterocles gutturalis (assembly GCF_000699245.1). Lineage (NCBI taxonomy): Eukaryota > Metazoa > Chordata > Aves > Pterocliformes > Pteroclidae > Pterocles > Pterocles gutturalis. The sequence continues at coordinate 16,375 of NW_010127646.1, read as the reverse complement.
CACATATGGAAAAAGGGAGTGCAATACTTGCTCTCTGCCACAGCCTACAGAAATGTAGGGTCTTTTTTTTACAGCAGAACTGTTAGTTGTTTAAAAGCTTACCTCTGTAACAGCTCGGACAGACGTGGTTACTAGCCTACACTGCCCATAATCTCAGCCTAGCCAGACACAAGCCAGATCTGGTCTCAAAGCACCATGATATTTTCCTGACATAATGTTCAGTGTCATATACCTAATACATTCAGCAGCTTGTGTTTCCCACATGCAATTACCTCAGAAAAAGAACTACCTCAGTCCCTGTTTCCACTAGGAGTTTATCATGGATGACAAAGCCTGTGCTTCACTGAAGATGAAGTGTGCCTCAAGATGCACCACAGGTACCTCAATATCGAGTTTCTACGGGGCTGTAGTTTTCATGCTGGTGTGGATACTGGAGGTCAGCACCAGACTACAGGCAGAAGTCTGCATCTGGCTAAAATCTTGTGTCCTGGTTTTGGCCAGGACAAAATTAACTTTCTTCATAGCAGCTAGTATGAGTCTTTGTTTTGGATTTGTGCTGAGAAGAAGGCTGATAACATACTGATGTTTATAGATGCTGACAGGACACTCAGGGACTTTCCAGCTTCTCTGCTGTGCCAGTGTCTGCAGGTGCAGGAGAATCTGGGAGGGAGCACAGCCCAGATTACTAGCTTAGGATTCAACCTTAGCTTTAGGATTGGGACCCAAACTGGCCAATGGCATATGCCGTATCATGCACATCATGCCCAGTGCATAGAGGATCTGTCCAGAAGTTCTCTCTCTCTCTCTGGTTCATCTCCCTTTCTCTGTGGGTCATCTTTCTCTCTCAGTCAGCTCTCAGTCTCTCGGACTCTCAGGCTCTTATGTCTTTTCTGGGATTGCAGTTTTGGGACTCTCTCTGCTCTGCAATAGTCAGCTGGGAACAGGCTGAGACTTGGTCATTGGGTGGTGAACAGTATCACTGTGTATCACTCATTTGTATATTTGTATATTATTATTACAATTAAACTTTTTTGTAGTTTAGTTATCTCAACCCACGAGTCTCTTTTCCCTTTACACCTTTAATTCTCTCTCATTCCCAGGAGGAGGGAGGGTCAGTGAGTGGCTGCATGGTGTTTGGCTGCCAGCCAGGTTTAAAACAGATAAAGAAGAGAAATAAGTATTTGGGGCTGGAGATAACCTCAAAGGTGGGCTGACATGGAACAGGAGGAGGGTTTGACCTGACTGCCCAAATATCTCATCAAAGGTCTCCTCTGGCTATGGCAAGTACCTGAATACACTTCATTCTGGTGGGAGCAAAACAAGAGTCTCTTGTCCTCTACTTCTGCCCTACAAATAAAAGTCAATTTGAAGGACCTTTAACATGGTCCATAGGTTTTCTCAAAGAGTTACATCTGTTTCCCAAAACCAGGAATTTGTCCAACCAGAAGAACCAGTATCAACATATGTAAATCTCCACTAAAATAGAGGATAAGTACAGAAAAATCCTGGAGCTCTCCCAAACGTGAGACCTTTGCTTTCTGCAAGGTATAAATCAATTACAGAAAGGAGAGTTTTTCTTTCCCAAGAGTTTCCAATCTGGTAAATATAATAAACTAAAGATGAACAAGCAGCAACAACAGCATTAACATCATGCTTTAGTAGGAGTTTTGCAATTATTTGTTACTGAATTGAGGTCTCACCCCTTAAAAGTACCTTAAAAGGGCAGATTTAAGCTTTTTACTTTTTACCTATTTAATTTTACACAAATTTTCAGTGGTCCAAGAAACTGGCTTTGTTTACTCTCTATAAAGACCATTAGCATTTCCTACTTTCTCTTTCAAGGGATTTGTTAGGAGTGAAGAATTAATAAAATGTACTTACGATGGTGCTTGCTGTGTATTGGACAACAGCGAACAAAAGCTCACCAAAAATACCAGCCTTTCCATTGGAAAACTCTACAACATCTGCAAAACAGAAATACCAGACAGCCACCGTCAATCTATCCTCGAGGTGAAGGTTGTAAGAAATTGGCTGATGGCACATTGCAGCAAAGAACATTACCCGTCCTGGTTATTTATTAATAATTTGCAAAACCATACAACCAATAATGATGGACATGCTAGTAGTGCACAAAGTAATAGCCTGGGGAGAGAAATTCTGGCCTAAGTCACAATTTTACATTTGATTATTCATTCATTCTCTTCCCAGCTTCAATATTTTCACATTATAGCAGCTAAAAGTTGTGCAGAGAAGTTTTCAAAGGCAATCCCCAAATCAAACAAGACACCATGGCTAAAAGAGTGTCCGTACAGCACATCTAAATGGGGACAAATGCAAGTGGCAGGTCCCTTGTCTATGCCATTACTTAACTCCAGGCATCTCTGTGGTCCAGCAAAGCTGAGAGGTGAGAGAAGGCTCCTTCTGGTTTAGATAGCACCAAAGGAACTGTGCTGGAAATCTCTCTGTACAACTCTGTCACAATCTGTAGTGCTTGAAGGCATTTATTTCTTTTAACTTAAGTGAAAATAAAATGGATGTCTCTGTCTGAGCTACTCAGCCCGATTTTCCTTATGGTCAAGACAGAGGGCTTTTCCAGAAGGTAATTAGTCTCATTCTGTCATAAGCATATAAGATGACTCATCCGCTGAAGGCATTCCAGACTGCAGAAAGGACACACAATGTCTTAAAAGGCAGGATACTCAAAAGCAGGGGGGGAAAAAAATATCTGAGGGATAACTCTTTGTTCAGGAACCAGTTTTTATCAAAGGCAAATGAAAGAATTAACTGCAACTCTCATCAGGGCTCATTTTTCCAAGCCTTTACAGGGTTATTATCTTCCAAACATAATCTTGTTGACTCATGAAAATGGAAAAATGCCCATCTGATTTACAGTCAGGTCAATTCCCAGAAATGATCACATGGCTGCCCACAAGTTCTGGGGATAAACTGCCCTTTAATACCCCATGTTTAAGTCTGTGTCTTTAATTATTAGCAATGGATGCCTTAAATCAGCACTCCATTAACTGTAAAGTGAATTCACGCTCACAGCAAGGGCTCACTGCCCACAGTCCTGTTGCACTGTGAGGGTGAAGGGACCTCCACCTCACCCCAACCCTGCCCTAAGAGACACCCCTTGCTTTTCTCTTCAGATATAAGTGGCTTCAGCAAGAGCTGCTTCAAGACAAGGAGGTGGGGGAAGAGAAGAAGGTGCAAGGTGTCAACAAACCAGTTCACTATTTTATACTGCGTGTCATAAATCATAAGTGTGGTAGCTCCCTCTCAGACAAAACCAGAGGGACGGCAAGTACTTTCCGTCCATTGATGATCACAGAAAGTAGCCACAGCAGTAGCAACAAGGATGTTTCTGGCTTGAAACTCACATCAACAAAAGCTAAGTTTTGCCTGCTCTAGACATAGTTTTTTTTCCAAGAGAGAGTCAAATTGCCTTCACCTTTCCTCTTCTGTCTTTCGCTCTCACTTCATCTGTCAGTCAGGAGGGAGAAGGTGAGGAAAGGTACCTGTGGATCCTCAGGGTCAAAATCCATGCTCTTTGGGAGATGTTTACAAGAGATCAGAAATGGGAACTGTTAAAACCAAAGTTATTTTCTCTCTGCCCTCCCTCCCCATCCTCTCATTCCCTCTGCAGTTATGCACTGACAAAGCTGATTTATTTCCATGCCAAAATCACATCAGTTTCCTTAGGCCTCCGGCCTCCCAAACCCAGGCCAGGTGCTGAGGACTAGCAGAGATTTCCACCACGAAGCTGGTCTGTGCTCAAGATAAAGACAAAGGTTTTGTGGAAGAAGTTCTTTTGGAACAGGGCTCATGCCTCCCCAGGGAGCAGAAGAGGCTTGTTAAACTTGAAGCTGGTAAAATAAGGACTTCTCACTCTTGCATGAACAAAGAGAAGATAATGGAGGCAGTTAATTAAGAGCAGCAGGAGCTGTGGAGCATGCAAAGGATCCTGCGATTTTTGGAGGCAGTTGCACTGCTAGGTCTTACATGGCTGCCATCCAAGGTTGAGGCTGATGCAATCAGCACCGAGCAATCTCAGTCACTAAAACAGAATAAGAAACGAGGATGAATAGGTCCTTTATTTTTGCTCCAGATAAATAAAAAATAAGGAAAAAAAATCAACCTCAACAAGGTCAAAGCCCTTTCCTTGAGAAACACATACGGAGCTCTCCCAGATGAAAAGTCAACACTTTGCAGAAGACTGCAACACAACCAGCATGGATTTCCTACTCCTGAAGTCACAAGACAGGCAACTTTGCACTGTGAGGTCACACCAAAATCTTGCTGTTGTGCCAGTCTTTATCAGAAGGGAGGAGAGAGAGGGGCTTTGCAGTGTCAGGGGACTAAGGTCTGTTTGTACAGCTATACAAAGAGCGTATGAACTCACAGCAAGACGTTTTCACAGATTGCTTTTTAAAGAGGACCTTGCAAAACCCATTTTTTGCTTTCACTTGCTTTTAATTGGATTTACACACTTTTGCTTCCTTGTGAAGTACAAATATATGTGTGTGTGTACATAACGGCTATCCATACCAATATGTTGCATATCCATTTTATATTTGAATTTAAGGAGGTGTTCTGACTCTTAGTAAAGGCATTTTTTTCTCCAAAATATAAACCAGTAACTTTAATTAAATAGGGATTTTTCTCACTGTCTCTCACAAACACAAAAGAGCAATTATATACGTTACCGTTTATATAACTAGACTTAAAATTCCTTATGCTTTATTTGTCTGTCTCTGTGTGATCATTGCACAAGTTCTCTAGTATCACAGATCCTTCAGATTGTCTGGGATTGTGATTTCTAGTATAATGCAAAATATTCCAGTTCAAAGCCACAGAATATAATGCAATTAATTGAAACAAACTGAAATAAAATAAATAAACTAAAATAAAGTAAACTAAAATAAAACTCTTTCAGCTGAAGGTCTTCAGAACAGGTATGAAAGAGAAAACACAAAAAACTCACCCTAAAATAATTTTTGCGCCTGTTCTTTTTCTAAAGGCAAAGTCCTTTCCTATTTACTCATCAGACACTTTTCACCAGGTACCCTATTGATTCTTCAGTTGACCCACAGTCCAGTACAGCGTGTGGAAAGCACAGTCTGGAATTGGTGTATGTTTAAGAAGGAACTAGTGAACCCTGAACTCAGGGAGGCAAACTCGCTTTATTTTGTATATATATACTATCTCTCCTTTCAGTAGCTTCATTGGAACTTTGTAGGCTTTCACAGTGTTTTGAGCACCAGCAGCAGTTTTTGTTCTTTGTCTTGAAGTGCTTCCAAAAAGATTTTTCCCCTTAATCTGCCTACACACTAACAAGTTTTCTCCTTCACTCTTTCACCTCTGCCTCGCAGAAGGGTACAAAGGACAGCTTCACAAAGCACATTTTACAAATAATCACCGCGGTGATATCCTCTTTGCTGAGTTACGGGGAATTGTGGCAAACACAAAAGGCAATATTTCACTTCTGACATTTCAGAAAATTAGATTTTGAAATCCTTTTTCAACAGCAGACCATGAAGTGCAGGTCTAATTTGAAAAGTTCCTCTTAGCAGCAGGATAACTTCTCTTTAGCATCAACGTAAATTGAAAATGTAAATTTAATCTATACTTTTCTTCTTTACAATAATCTAGGTCATAAATTAAAAAGTTAATCTAGGGTCTAGTTGCTTTTGCCATGAAAAATTGTCCTTTTTATCTGTACTTTCCCTAAATATTCTACATTTAGTGTTCCTAAGTGTATCCACTTTAAAAAAAAAGAGATTTATTTAAAAGAGAGAAACCAACATAACCACTATTTTTTATGCTCTGAGGAGCCTGGATTTTGGGGGGATTAAGCAACCAACCTTAGTTTTATTGTGGATTCTTCCCTCATTTTCCCAAGGTGTGGGCTCAATTCTGTGATTTTCTTAACACAGTATCAAAAAAAAAAAAAAAAAAAAAAAAAGAAGAAAAAAAAGCAAAAAAAGAATTCAGGATTTGTGAAAAAACATACAAAACCAGCACTGCTTGTAGGAATTTTATATGTTGCAAAGGTAACCTATATAAGACAGGACCTGTTTTTTTCAGGTCAAGCAATAATTGCATTATACTACTGACGTAATATTTCACCCTACTGTAATAATGCATCCTGTTTTTTTGGTTGACTACCTTTTTCAGAACCTCAGAGCTTTTGGCATCTTTAAGAAATGTAGGTCACATTTAATAAATATATCAACTAGAGCCCTGCTGAGAGAAAAACCCATTAGACAGGTCATGGACAGGGAGGGAGGAGATGTCTGAGCATTCAGGTGGCTCTTTCACCCCAGGTGAAAGCAACAAAAACAATTTGGCCTAAATCATACACGGTATTCGGGGTACTGCCATTGCACCCAAACATACTGACATTCTGAATAGAGTCTCAAATCCATCCTCTGTGGTTTTTTTTTTTCATTCAATTTCATTACAAGAATCAAAGACAACCCAACTTTTCCTCCCTACTGATTGTAACGAATACACATTACAAACAAAAATTTAGCATATTTCAAATACTTTGATCACAACCTCTCCATTCTTCTGGACTCTAATGAACATAACTGACTCTTATCTTTAGATAAGAATAGGTTGATAAAGCAAAGATATCTTGAACATATCAGTGGCAAAAGCTAAAATTTTAACTAGCTGAGAAGAATAAGAATAAAGGTTACATATCCAGTTCTGTGGATTTGGAAAGATATAATGAAATCAGAGAAAACCAGCCTTTTATGCAGGCAAAATATAGAGAAGTAATTTGTAACTATAACTGACCCTCATTCCTTGCATTTCCTGACTTGTTAAATGGAGATACTCTAATGTTTCAGGTGATTACAGAATTATACTAAAACATGTTTCACAAACACAAGCAGAAAAAAAAAAAATCACATCCCATGTACAACCACAGCTAGGCATGTGCCTGTCTGCCACTGGCAGCTTTCCTTGTTCTGATCGGCAAATTAAATCTAAAATGTTCACTTCACCCAGTAACTCAGAGAAACATGAGACAGGAAAGCTTCTCCTCTCCCAAGGCTCGAGAAGACTCTGCTCCTACCTCCATCTCATTCAAGCAAGTTTAGGTCATCTCCACTGGCAAATCAGAAGGTGTCCTACCTTGGTTTTAAAGTTCAAGGCTGAAATTCAAAGAGGAAGTGGGAAAGGAGACAGGATGTGAGTGTCAGGAGAGTTTTGGTTTTATTGTAAAGGAGAAGCTGCTCTGTTACACCACATTTCACTGTCAGCAGCTGCAATACCTCCCTGGGGGGCAGGCAGAGCATCTGCTGTCCTGGTACAGAGAAGTGAAATCTGGATGACTTTTGTAGCAGCTCCATGAGACAGTTATGCAGGTAATGTACGCTGATCTCTTCTTTCTGCAGAAATTTAGCCAGGGAGCTCTGACCCTTTGCAGCCATCAGCTTTTGAGGCAGCTATTTGGCTGAACAATGTGCTTCTTTGTACTGCCAGGTGTAGGTACCATACCCAGCCTGGACATGGAGGTCATAACAGGAATCTTCTCTCTCGCTGACCCAGTTTTGCAGAAAACTGCCTCCAGCAAAGTGATACAGAAGAAGGCAACTCAGCTGCTCGCTCAGTGGATAAGGTGTAGAGGGTAATACTAATGCCTTCAGAAGGAGACTGGTTGGATGACCCCAAAGCCCTGCTGATGGTACGTGAGTCAGACACACCCTGCCCAGATTATATGGTTTACACATTTTACCTAGAGAAAAAAGGTGAAACTATAACAAAATGTGAACACAAAGGATGTTTTCATTCATTTAGTCAATGCATCTTGGAAGGAGCATAGATCTGCCCTTGCTAATATATGAGGACATGTCCTGCTATGTATTTTTATGATGTGGGTCCATTTCCAAGCCATTCATGCTTGATTTTAACTTGACTGCTGAAATAGGGAGATGAATTTTCAATCATATTGGGATGGGATGTGGTTTAAAAACACCTCTGCACTGTTCCAGTTCAGCCTGTGGTCCCAGCAGAGATCCTGCTGTCATCTCTGACAACAGCCCAGCCCTGCTATGAAAGTCAAGCCTGGGGCTGTACCTCTGCTCTCCCCTATCCAAGGTGGTGGGGCAGAGAGATTTGTCAGCTGGTGCCATCCACGTCTGGGCATCTCTCTTAGTTTTACTTCTTTTACTTGCACCGGGGATGGCTATTGTGTCTACTTGGATTGGTGAGGTAGAAGAAATAAATAGCAGGTTTGAAAGAGACAGTGCCCATGGCACTCTAAGCCTCAGATAGAAGCCCAGGTCTGAGATTTAGTTCCCTGCCTGCTCTTGCTCTTCCTGAGCTTGGACACGGTCTAATTGTGCACCCAGAGCCCACTGGCCCCTGCCATCTAAACGGTGAGGCAGGATCCTCCTCAAGGTTATACACAACATGGGGGTGCCAAGGCTGGCCCCTACCAACAGTCTCAGTCTTGGGCTGCTGGGCTCAAACCTTACAGGCTTTTTCTCATTCTTTGCTGCCACCAGCAGGAGTTTCTCAAGTAAATCTGTGACTGGTTCCCATTTCACAGGCTTTTATATTTCTGCCTGAGCAGCGATAAATAAATAAATAGTCATCAGAGATCACTAAGAATTACAACATAATGTAATGTTAAATTTCCAAACACCTCCCCTTTCTTTGGTGACTTCAGTAAAGCTTGTTGGTGTCAGTAAGTACACTGCAGGTGTGCATTTAAGCAGCAAGCCCAGCTGCAGTTTCTCTGGAGAAGAGTATTAAGGACATTTATTTGTACATTATTCTATAAATATCTGCCATAAGTTTGCTGCATGAGTTCTCCACTGAGATACCAGAAAGTGTTGACTCCCCATGGCGGCATCAATGCCTCTGACCTGGGTCACGTGTGGAATGTTAATATGCTCTAAGACACAGAGTCTTGCAGCTAGAACCTGCTAAACCTTCAGCATCTACATACTGATGTTGCTGTAGCTTGAAGCAACAGCAAGGAAGCTTTGGAACAACACAGTTTGAAAAAAATTGTTTTCCCCTCTATCTTATTGTTGGAAAAGGTGTATTCCACATTTGTGATTATCCTCTATGTGATTATTCAGAAACAGCAGCCTGTATGGAAGGGAACACAAAGTACTCTGCTGAATATTCCCTTCTCATTAACACACTCCTGCATGTGCATGAAAGATCTCATGCCCCTTTGAAAATATTACCTGTGACAGCATTCTGCATCTTCAGTGATAGCTTTCACACTTGTAATTTTTACCTATCTTTTTGCTTCCAGGGGCGTGCTGTATCAGTGTGCAAAGCACGGCTTGGCCAGGTCAGGGATGCTGGAGGGAGGTGAGCTGGCCTCCAGCAGTGTCAGATGTGCAGAGCCCTGGTGCCATCCAGCGGGAGCTGTGCTCTCCGCCACGGAAGCAAGCTTTTGTGAAGAGCTGTGAAATTGTTAGTCCTGCTTTCTGACACCTCCTTCTACCTCCCAGACAGGTACTAGGAGTAGTGGGGGGGTCCGCTCCGGATTCACACACACAGGGTGGTTCTGCCCAGCGCAGGCTGCTCGCATGTGAGCTGCATACATGGGTTCCACGACAGGCAACACAGACAGTGGGTTTTTAAAAGCCATTCAGGCTATCCTTGTGGAGGAACCTGTCCCAGTCTGCTCTGAGGAGTCCTTAGATACTTGCATATGCAAAATAAAAGAAAAAAAGAATTATAACCCCCCAACATGTCCCGGGTGACCCTCTGGGAATTCATAATCAAACCACTGGTGGGATTCGCTTTGGGATACTGAGATGCCGCCCGCCTCTTCACATCACAGCCCTTACTCAAATGTCTCCAAAACCAACTTGTCTGGATACAAGTCCAGGTTTCTATGCAGCTTTTTAACCTATTTCCCAGCAAAAGCAGTGCTGTTCAAGATGTATTTTCAGTGTAAGTTTTTATAAAGTCAGTGTGTTCTCATTTGGCAGAACTGTTCAGAGCTGGTCATGAACACCTTTTCTCCCCAGCTACATCAGCCTCATGGCATGAGACCCTGGAAGGCAAGATGAAATGTTTTGTGCTGACCAACACAGTTTGTTGCCAAGAATAAGGCTTATCTCATTTGTGTCCTTTCTGAAGTGATTGTTGCAGTCAGAAGCCTGACCCCACTCCACGCCTTATGGACTTTCTGATTTACTGCAAAACAGTCTTCTCTTCCCACTCCCTGTGAGTCAAGAGCTTATCTGGGAAAACAGATACCTTGAAAATGTGGGGGCCCTATTCTCTGTTCCAGATAAATTCCACTTATAACTAGAAGGGAGGGGGAAAGATTACTTTAAATCATCTTTAAGCTCCCCATATTTCATGGTAGGCAGAGGGCTAGCTTCACTTCTAATAGGAATTAAAGTGCCTTGAGGTATTGTGATTTAAGGACAGCTCTTTAGGAATGTTAACACCTTTCTGGCACACAGGAATGGGCAGAGAGGGTCTTTGTCTCCTCTGTCATAACTCGTATCTCTGAGGTTAAAAGAATACAGAGAAAAAATACACCTTCTAAGGATATTTGTTTTACTCTGATTACTTACTCCTCTTTCCAGTCTGCAGATAGCCCTTCTGCTATGGGGGTTATAGTAGAAATAAAGGCTGGATTAATTGTATTTACAGTGCTCTTAAGGAATAAATAATCCTATCTGCAACTCAGATATCTGAAAGTGCCCTCTCTAAGGAGTCAGAGAAGCAGGTTCCCCTACACAGAGCTGTCCAAGACCATATAATAGTAACATAATGTGTATAAGGTACAGAATAATGAAGCTACTAACTCTGGAAAACACTCCTCATGCAAATGCAGACAAAGAATAAGACATTCCTTTTTTGCAGCCCGGAGAGTTGTACCCTGACCATGCCCTTATCTGCCTGCAAAGGCAACCCACAAACATAATTTCTGTGGCTACATACCTCCCTTTACCCCCACTCATATCTACTACTCTTCTTCCCTACTAGCTAACACAGAAATATCTCCTGACTACATGGGCTTCCACTGCAGGGTCTTCAGTGAAAAGAAGCTCAGACCCCTGAACACAGCCCTAGTTTCTTAGAAAGAAGCACTATACACATTAGAGGTCAGATAAAAGAAAATAGAGCATTTCTCATACCTTGGAGTTTGAAGAGCCAGCCAGGCCCTGCCAAAGTCCTAATTTATCCATAGTTATATCAAACCCTTAAATGGTGAGAGGAAATTTGGGTAGGAAAATCTATGCAGAGGCATCTGCTCATACCCCTGATGTGATTTATTTGGGATAACAGGAGACTAAGATACTGGGATAAACTTGTGGAGGGGTAGTGGTGTAAGAAATGCTCCTGTGGTTTTTTGGGGAAAAAGGAATCATCAGCAGTTCAAAAACTCAGGTTAACTATAATGAAAAACAAAGGTGAGACTTTGGGGCTGGAGCTGTGTTTCGGTCTCCCCATCCCAGTGGTAGTGAGCAAGCAGGGGTGCCCAGTGTGCCCTGGCAGAAACTCTTCAGCATCCCAGCATCAGGGACAGGAGAGAAGGGAGATTTTCCCAGAGCAGCTCTGGAGGGAAGTGTGTATGTGTGGATATACACGTGAAGGTGAGGGAGCTGAGGATAAGAAGGAAAAAAAAGCAGATACAAATCTTCGTCCAGTGCAGTCACTAAAGAGAGACTGGATGAAGTATCACCTTCCTCCTCCCCCTTCACTTTCCAGAGACAGTGGTCAGAGTTGGCCTGATTTCTGACCAAAGGTTTCCAGAGGTTAGAAGTTTTCTTGGCACTGTGCAATAGCTGAAAAGAACAGAAGGTGGCATGTTTTCAACATTTTCATGCAGCAAAAAATACAATAAAGGAAATAGAGGAAGGAACTACAGTAAAGGGAAAACAGGAAGGAAATAAAGAGATACAGGAGGAGACAGCTAAGCCCAGACATATCCAGTTTGATATATCTCTGCTGTTAATGATTGTATTAACACTGAAGACTATTTATTTTCCCCATTTTTGTAATGTAATTCACTGATGCCATAAGGGCTGATTTTACTAGACTCTGAAAAATGCCTGATCATTTCGTGTTCAGTACTTTAACATTTTCTGAAAATTGTAAAATGCAGGTGTGTATATTTTTTTTATTTATTTTTTTTTAAAATAAAATAATTCTCACAGTGTGACCAGTTTATCAAGATCTGTATTGGGAAGATAAACATGGCCCTGACAGTTTCCCTTTAAAGTGCAGGTATGTGAGAGATGGCACAAGGCAAAAGGGAGAATGAACTTACATTTTTCAGAAAATCATGAAGCAAAAATCCAAAGGAAATAAATGAGAGATGATGACAGAACTTTTTGTTCTCAAGTCATTAAATTAAGCTCTTTCTGAATGTTCAACCTGACATTCTGAAACTGTTAACACAAACGAGTGTCTTTTAATCTGCAAGCACCCTCTTGGTCTACCTACTTTTATTTAAAGCATACATTTATCTCCTTTTTCCTACCTCCCAATCTATTTTAAGGAATAGTTTGACCTCACACTGTGTGACGGCGGCACAAAAAAGACCCATTTGCAGCCAGCGTTGGTGACTCACCAGGTAGGATGCTCCTTGTATCTTGAGGTCTCCTTTTCACATTGTTTTATAATTGCCACAGCAATTTAGTGGGAAGCAGCCTGAAAGTTAGGTTTGAGTGCTCCAGAGGGATGGTGAGGGCTGGTCTGAGCTGGACTGAAGCAACCTTTCCCGCCCCGTCTAGGGGTGCCAGGAGCCACTGAAGAGTTAAAGTCCATGTCCGTGGGCACTCACATGGGAATACCGCAGCACCTTTGTTGCCCCTTTGAGAAATCTTGCACTGCATCTGACAGCAGACAGCTCTTCTTTGTTTAGCAGCCAAATTCCCTCATTCCCTGGGCAGCTGATTAGCTTTTAAATTCATATGGTCACCAAATGAAAAAGACACTCTTAAAAGGTCTGGGGACCAGGGAGAGAGGACTCACGTGGCCTGGATGCTGGCAGCATCCCCTGGCACTGGCCCTTGGAGGCACATGCTCACTGAGCCTGCTGCCTTCCCCCTGTCTGGGGGCATTTCCAGGCCACTCTGCTAATGAGCAACCAAATCCAGCTCACAGCAGTCGCAGAGGGAACTGAGACCAGCAGCCCAGTGTGAGGGGCACAAGGACAAGCTGCTGCCATGTCTATCATTTTCCAGCCCCTAGGTTCGGGGTGGTGGGGGGGGAAATCTTGTTACTGCTGCATCTTGACATAAAATCAATAGAAGAGGCACTGAAACATGGATTTTGGAGAACTTCAGTCATTTAACTTCTGTTTTTCTCAATGCATTTACTTGCTGCTCTCCAAACACAAGGTATTTTGGAGGAATGGTGGTGCTGCTCCCTGGCACCATGCAGCAGACCAGGAATGAAAAGCTAAAGCTGGAAGTAGAGATTGCAGCTTTTGGTCCCAGGAGCTGCGACCCCTGAAGTCACCATCTGGGAGACTCTCCTGAATGCCACTAGTTTGCTTATTTTGGACTCCAGCAGTGTATCAAATCATTCTTCCTGACCCCAAGTGCTGGGAGGTGCACGCTCAGGTTTTGGCTGTGAGTTTGGCTGCTGTGATTCCTTCCAGGCAAATACACCTTGAATTCTGTTCCACACCTTGTAACACTTCATCCTTGTGGTGTTACCTGAGGAACTACATATAAATAAAAAAATCACATTATATAATACCAAAGCACACATATAAAATATATACTGTTTACATATATTGATATCTATTACATACTTCAGAAAATGCATAAACATATTACATATAACCATATGTAAAGTTTAAAATATATATTGCATAATAAATTCTATATAAAATGTATATAGTAATTAAAATATATTCTCTGTGTGTGTGTTTGTGTCTACACACATGCTCTTGTTGCAGTCATGCTTTGAAATCAATTATTTTGTTAGGGAATAAAACTTCTCAGACACTTCACGAGGAGACTGGGATCATGGATATTACCACAGCTGATAGTTCCAGATGGGAACTACAGGCAATGCCTAAAAGCTGCAAGAATTTTTTTTAATTGTTGGCATCACACCATTCAAATGATGTTATGGATGTCGAATGCACAATTCCTGAGGAAACTGAAATTCCCTGTGTGAAAAATATCTGCCCATCACCTTCATTTTGAGAGACAAATTGGAAAGGAAAATCCAAGCTGCAGTGCACCCACCCAAAACAGCTCAGACAGAAGCTGTTGGTGGTGGTCCTGTTCTGAGCACATTATTGCACGGGAGGAAAATCACCACAGCTGAGAAAATAGTAATAAATGGGCACAGCAACTGTTGCAGGAGGTGTGCACGCAAACCTCTTCAGGCTAATATCTGATAACAGAATCTGAATTTCCTGAACAAGGGGCCTAACTCACAACTAGTTCAGAAAATCCTGTTAGCAAGAGAAAGCAATTATTGACTTGCTCACATTTAGCCTGGCTGCATAAAAGCAAGAAGTGATTCTTCCTCTGAAACTCATCTTTTTTGAGATGCCAATCTAGTTAAAAACATTTAAATTAGTAACGAAACAATTGCAGCCACGCACTACCCTGGGTACTTCCCACAGGCAGGTTTAGGTCCCAGTGCCCAGCCTGCTGTGTTAAGAGTCACTGCTGATGAACCAAGCTTTTCCCATAACCAAATGTGGCGTGTAAACCCTTAATCAGCAGTGAGAATTGCACTCCTCTGTTGCACTTCTGTTCAGCAACTTTAGGTGTCTGTGCCCATCATGATACAGTCCATAAATGGGTTTTTTGGACCTTGTAACTGAAGTTCACCTAAGTTAGGATCTGACTGGGGTTTAGGTGAAGTGAACACGTTCTGCTGAGACTGTCGCCTCTGATGTCTTAGAAGATGTGACATAAATAAGCATATCTCCTGGGCAGCATGGAGAATTAGTGGTTGACATTACAACTTGCGATGGAAGAAGTCTCCCTGGGTGCAGAGGAGCCCTGAGAGTGCCTGCACTGTACTGCACACCCTGGTGCATTCGGGTTTCACTGGATATTGAGGGCATCATCTGGCATCTCCACTAGGTCCTGGGCACGTGAAAGTTGCTGCATGTGTGATGTATGGGCAGCTGCTGATGCCCATAAAGACATTACAAATCTCTCTCCAGCTGATGCTCTCTGAGGGTGGATACAAATCTTTCCCTTCCTCTTACTGGGAGAGAGTGTTTCAAGATCCTGACAAGAGAGTCCAGGAATCCTGTCTCCAGGAGACTGTGTAAGGCACATCGTTGACAAGGTGGTCCGTGGCACTGTTGTGTGATGCTGCTATGGGTCGTAGGCACAGGAAGACACTCCCTACAAAGCCAGCCTCCTCACATATCAACATAATTTCATCACCAAAGACAGGGGCTTTTGTTTTTCTGAACAATTAGCCAAATCCTATTCCAGCCTCTGTTTCACAGACTTGACAATAGTGGGGACCAGTCCCTGTGGGGCACAGTGTAGCTTGCTGTACTGAAATCCCAGTCTCTTGCCAAGAAAAGGAAGAGAAGCCCAACCACATCCCCATGAGCTACTATTAAAGAATTTGGTATTTATGTTTCTTTCTTTTCAGGATCATTTTGGTGCCATTAGACACAAAAGAAAAAATACATCAGTGAAAGAGACACTTGATAGCCCAAGAAAAATTCTTTTAACCTTCTGTTACAAATGTCAGAAAATAAATGGAGTATGTTTATAAGGTAAATAAAATTATCAACAGTATCTTCTACCTCTGGCCCCACTTTCCTCTCTCCAGATGGTTTAACTCATTCTGTCCAGATCACATGCCTTCACAGGATATGTGCCAGGCAAAGGCCATGGTCTCATGCTGCCATTTCAAGCAATCCTCAGCAGAAGGTCCAGGCAGATGTGAGATGCAGGTAAGTGAGCTTTTAGAGACCTAGAGTGCTGACAAATGGAAACTTTCATTCCCTCTTATCCCAAGAAAAAACAAACACATTGTGTTTTTTGTACTTTATACCATCAGCTCTTTGTACACTGTCAGGGCACAAGAGAAGTGGAGTTGTAGGGAAGAGAAAGGAAAGAGAAGATGAACAGCGTGATCATAAAGGTTTGGGTTGGAAAGGACCTTAAAGATCATCATGTTCCAACCCCCCTGCCATGGGCAGGGACACCCTCCACTAGACCAGGTTGCTCAAAGCCTCATCCAGCCTGGCCTTGAACACCTCCAGGGATGGGGCATCCACAACTTCCCTGGGCAACATGTTCCAGTGTCTCACCACCCTCACTGTGAAAAATTTCTTCCTAATGTCTAGTCTAAATTTACCCTCTTTTAGCTTATACTCATTGCCCCTTGTCCTCTCACTACCTCCCCGAT
Organism: Pterocles gutturalis; assembly: GCF_000699245.1. Lineage (NCBI taxonomy): Eukaryota > Metazoa > Chordata > Aves > Pterocliformes > Pteroclidae > Pterocles > Pterocles gutturalis. The sequence goes on along the minus strand of NW_010127646.1, from coordinate 19 downwards.
AAAGAGTGCCTCCCCATCT
>NW_010127645.1:1502-7982 GCF_000699245.1 Pterocles gutturalis | reverse complement strand
TAAGCAGTCTGTGCTTAAACCATGACAATAGTGTTTGTTAGGGTGTGAGTATTTACATAAAACATTAAGTAGGACAATCTTTGTTTTACATCCAGTGTATAGAATTGGCTACTGTTGTATTTTAGTGGATGTCTCTACCTTAGTGTTAGTTCCTGTGTACTTTTGAACAAAATCTCTTGAATGTCCCCACTTTCTGTGCTTTAGTTGATATCATAGTAAAGTCTATCAGAGCATTAACTAAATGTTTTTTGGGTTATGGAACTGGAAATTATTCTGAAACCGCAAAATATGTCCCAGCTCTTAACTGGTGTTCAGTACATAAGAGCAGTCTGAACTTAGTTTAAAATAAGTCCTGCACACTTATATAATTTTCATGTTGGTCATTTTTGTCAACTGTTTCACTCTGCAGTTTTTTTCCAGTTGCACTATGATTCTGGCTGATATAAATATGATTGATAGCATGGGTTAATTATTTAGTTTTGCTAGGTTTTGTTGGAATTTCTCAGCTTTCCTTGGTTTGACCTAACTCAATTTTGCCATTATACGTACTTAATATATGTTAGTACTTTACCTCACCCCACCATTATCAGGCTGTTAAATATTTTCTGTCACATGGGCATGCTTTAGAGGCCCATCTTTTAGTTCTCCTGGAAGTACTAGCTTTGATCTGATGTTTTTAGGTTACTTGATGACATTAAACTCACCTACTGTTCTAATTAAATTTTCTGTTTTGAATAACTCTTCAAAGATCTAGCAAAAAATGATTTCTGGTAAAATCAGCTAAATCAATATAGGAAATTGTTAGAGTAGCTGAGAAAGATGAGATACTTTATTTTTTGTAGTTCGCTAAGTTACTCTTCCTTCCTGACTGATAAATAATGCTCATGTGTTATATAGACTAAATTTATTACAGTGTACTGATTTCAGATAGTTTTAATCTTTTTTATTTGTTTTAAAGTACCTTCACCTGTTACAGTCAGTGTTGCCTGTCAGAGAAAGGACAGCTCTAAGGCATTAGAAAGAGATTCTCAAAATACCGTTTTTGCAGATCACAGTTCTGTGTTGCTGGTGGTTGCCTTTTGTTTTTGGTTGTTTTTTTTTTAACCACCAAATTTCATGAAATGTATAAAAATATTTTAAATATTTTCCTTTTTCTATCTTGTAAATGTATTTTTTTAATCTCTTCTTGAGGATTAAACAGTTCTGTGGGTAAATCTCATGTCTTATTGACATTCATGTAAGGTATAACTACTCCCTTATGTACAGTCAAGATTTCACTCCTCTTTTCTGTGAAGCTTGCTAGTTTTGAGATAAATAATTTACCTTTTTTTGGTCTTTCTTTTGGATTTGTTACTCAGTGTTCCATCTCTAGTCCTCTGATCTCCATTTTATGTCTTTTCTCTCTACACGTGACTTTCTGAATCCTTATTAATTTCACCATGTTGTGCAGTTCTGTATGTTCTGGAACGTGCTCACTGTAGTGTGATTAAATGTGGTTGGTGCCTCTTCTAAAACCGGTTCAGAAAAGAGCAGACAACTCCAAGGTAATCACATATAAACATGAAGCATGTACTTAATGCACAAAACAGTGCATGGCCATAAATTGAAGGATAGGGAGCGAAAAGGAAATTTGGAAGCTGTTCTAGTTATTTGTGGACAGTTGATAAAGCTATTTCTTTTCATACAGAGAGTTTTCATTTTACTCTTTCCTGATGTTTAATACCTTCAAAAAAAAGAAAGAATCTAAGTGCTGTAAACTAGTACATTGGTATTGTTTAAACATAAATATATATAAAAGCCTCTGTGTAAAAAGATGAATGTTATGAATGTGTTTTTTTGCAGAGAGCTTTTAGCTAGTTTTACATTTGAAACATATGTGTTTTGTTATTGTTGTTTTCAAAGCAGGAAAGGTTGGAAAAGTTTATGCAAGTAAGGACACATACCATTTGTCTTGTCCTGACAAATGCTGACTACCAAAAATACCCATTAACTGTATTAGGGGATGTGGCTGCCAGATAGAAAAGAGCATCATATTTTTGATATTCTCCATTTATCTTACTAGGATGTTACCTTTCAGATAGTATAATTACAACCACTTAAGTGCTGCTAGCCATAAAACCAGCAAATTGGCGTACGAGTATGATCTAGATAATGAGCTTTTATAGCTATAGCTGTAAGTAACTGTGTCTTGATGTTACATTCGTTTGGAAATACATTATCTGAAAATGCATGTTTTTTGATAAATGAACTGTTTATTTTCATGCGAGATGCTTACTGATTTCCGTTAGAAACTAGCTAATCTTGAACTAGCATTTACAGAGGTGATGTAAGCTTTCTTAAATATATAAGAAACATTCTGTAGGCACAGAAATTTCTGTTTAAAAGTTTAATTTTTAAAGATTCAGAGTAATTTGAAATATCAATCTGTCTGGACTTTGAATTAATTTTGCCTGAGAGACAATTTCTGATCTGCTTTGGAAATAGTAAAGAAGTAACTTACTTTGTCCTAAGTGGATTTTGAGAGCCCATGGGAACAGAAAATGATACGAAGAAGGAAAGGAAGGGAGATTGTTATTTCCAAATTTCTCACAAAGTGTTAAGTAGACTGTTTCCAAATCTAAAAGTTGTGATGGTTTTTCAAAAGATTTAACTTCTAGGTGATGTAAGCAGATGAAAGGGAGAAAGAAGTGTATCATTGGGTTGCTGGTAGATGAGAAGCTCAACATGAGCTGGTAATGCACACTTGCAGCCCAGAAAGCCAACTGTGTCCTGGGCTGCATCAAAAGAAGTGTGACCAGCAGATCGAGGGAGGTGATTCTCCCCCTCTACTCTGCTCTCGTGAGACCCCACCTGGAGTACTGGGTCTGGACTCCAACGTAAGAAAGACATGGACTTTCTCAAGGAAGTCCAGAGAGGGCCACAAAGATGGTCAGAGGGCTGGAGCACCTCCCCTGTGAGGACAGGCTGAGAGAGATGGGGTTGTTCACCCTGGAGAAGAGAAGGTTCTGAGAAGACCATAGAGCAGCCTTACAGTACTTCAAGGAGAGATGGGCAGGCATTCTTTATCAGGGAGTGTAGTGATAGGACGAGGAGTAATGATTTTAAGGTGAAAGAGGGTAGATTTTTGTTAGATAGTAGGAAGAAATTTTTCACTGTGAGTGTGGTGAGGCACTGAAACAGGTTGCCCAGGGAAGCTGTGGATGCCCCATCCCTGGAGGTGTTCAATGCCAGGCTGGATGAGGCTTTGAGCAACCTGGTCTAGTGGGAGGTGTCCCTGCCCATGGCAGGGGGGTTGGAACTCAATGATCTTTAAGGTCCCTTCCAACCCAAACCATTCTATGATTTTATGATTTAAGGAAATCTGACAAGAGAGAGTAAAACGAAGAGTAAAATAATATTTTTATAAGGAAAACTACTTGTGTCAATTCCATGTACTTATAAAAATTATTGACATATTTGGAAATTCTGATTTTCGTATTCAATTAATTTCTTTTGGATGGAATGGCAGAAATGGATTTTCCAAAGACAACTGTCATGTGGAAGTACATCTCTTCTACACATTATTTTGTGGTGGAATCAATGGTCGGAGGGAATACTGTTTATTTTGAGAAAAAAGTATAATCAAAGAAATGAAGGACTGAAATTAAAAGAAAGTGGAATATATGCATAGGTAGTAAAGCTGCAGAGTCATGTATTTCCTTTAGCATCTGTACTGTTGTTTATTCAACTGCAGGTTTATTTTTCAAACTGGTTTTTATATTTTTTTAATAAAAAGCTGCTTTGTTTTAAACAGCTTTCAGATGTTTATATTGAAAAAGAAAAGTGAAAATGGAGGGATGAGGTAGTTGTTAACTTCTCTTGCAAAATAGGTTCTCTTTGTCAGTTAGGTGGCATGTACTGCTAGTTATTACTTAGGTTGTGTTGTAGAAGTTCTTTGCGTGTATGGAATCTCTTCTAAAACAATTGCAGAATATATACAATATTGTCATTTCAGCCAGAGCAGTGGCACAACAGACAGGGATAAGAACTTCTAAAATAATTTCTAGGTTTTACAGTTAATGTGAAAAAAATTCCCACAGAATAATTATTTAAACAGACATTTTATACTTCATACAAAATGCAGTAGGCATTAATGGATTGACTGTGTTGCTATCCAGATTCTATATTAAAAGTGTTAATTTTAAAAGATCAAAGTACTTTACAAAAGACAAGTATGGTATTTGGTATTCTTGCTCCTTTAATTTCATTCTCCAGGACAGATGTTTTAATTTTTTGCCTATTCTCAATAAGGGATTTTTTTTCCATTTTGTATTTTCTGTATTTTATATAAACTATTTAAGAAGTAAAATAAATCCTGGTTTTTAGGTGTCCATTTCTATTAATAAATACCATAAAAAGCTACTGAAACTGAAAATATTCAAATGGAAGGTAGGTTTTTCTGGAAAATATCTTTTAAACTTAAAGTTTCAGTGATTGTTATAATTACTACTTACAAGTGTATAGAGCATGAGAGGAGGAAGGTGGACAAGAGGTGTGAAAGAATTGTCAAAAGGTTGAAAAGAGAGAGTGATCTTTGTGGAGAAGTTACTTGAATTATACTTTATCTCCTGTATTTGTATGTCTATCTGCATTGAAGTTATTTTTAATTCTATTATTTCTCTTCTCTCATAGCTTTATAATGAATTGACTTCATGTTTTGAAGCTGTTAAAACAAGTGAAAGTCAACTGCAACAAAGCTGTGCCTCTTTTCAGGATCAGTTACTTGGAAAAGATCAAAAGATTTGTCAGTTACAAGAGCAACTTCAGCAGGCTCGGGATGCTTTAAATGCAGTACATGAGAATTTTTCAAAATGTGAAGTTCCGGTGAGTCCACTTCTAGAATAGTAGAAGTTCTTGTTTTAAACTAAGCTTCTGTACCAGACAGTTTTAAAGGAAATTGCAGGGTTTTTTTTAAGAAAAACTGTGTAACTATGCTGCTGCAGTTGTGTAAGTATTTCTGCTGTTGCTAACAGAAGGTACTTTACAATTAAATCTGTCCTTGCAAAAAAAAGCTGAGAAATGGTGTGAGTATTCAGGAAGATTCTTATTTATATTTTCTAACAATGACACAAAAAATAAAAATAAAACCAAAGTCATTTTGGTCCTGGAAACAAATTTCTAGAAAAAATTGTGAAGTTTCTGCATTTCCTCAGTGAAAATGAGATGTATTGGTCCTAATTTGTTTCATTGTTCCTTACCATGCAACTAAATGTTAGCTCATAGATCTAAAGAAGGTATTATGGTGGAGAGAATTATTTGTCTAAGAATCTCTAAGCTTTAATGTGCGATTTCCAAAATTATAAAAAATTCCTCACTCTCACTAACAGGCCTTCAGCTTTACAAGCGTGCCAGATCTTAACACGTATACTCCTGACATTTTCCAAAGGCCAGTTTATGACTTAGTTATTTTAAAAGGCTTTGAAAGGATCTAGCAACAATGGTTTTGCAAACTGTTTCTTAGTTTCTTCCATAGATTTGTGAACGAGATGTGATTATTCATTTGGGTTTTACTATTTTCCCTTGATTAAGCAGAGAAGGGAAAATAGTTAAGGTGATAATGCTCATTTAATGCAAAACTTCACTTAGCATTTGTAGGTAAGGTAGATCTGTAATCAAGGATTATATTAATGACCCCAAAGAAGTTTAAATAGTAAAAAAAATCCATAGTGGTTAATTCCTCAAATTTTGTGTAAATAGTAACTTGCTGTAAAACAGCGAAATGACAGAACGCACGTGTTGACGATGGTCATTCCGGAGTTAATTTTTTAACTTTATCCAGCGTATTAATTAAGCGTTTATCATAAGATTCTTACCTGTATTTTGTATGATTCTTAAAGTTCCCCTTCATGTAATGATTCAATAATTTTTTCTCATAAATGATAAAATGCATGCTTTTAAGTCTTTCTTTTGGAGTGTTTACGTCTTGATACATTCTTGACCTTTTTCTTAATCTTAGAAATAATATGGTTTTTTTCTTTTAGGAGATTTTGGTGGATTTTTTTTGAAATGTTTTAAATATAAAATTAGTCTCAAGCTGTTTCTGCTCTAAACACGGCTTTTGGATTATGGTTTTTGAGAGCTCAGACTGTACTTCTGAATACATCATTCTGCTTTCATCCTCTTGTATTGCTCTGAAGAGTTTTTTGCAGTTTATTTTGTCAGATTATTTAATTTTTTATCATAAAAACTTCTATTATATTTCTGGATTATATTTCCTGAGGTTAAGGAGATCTTTTTTATGAAGTGGTTTTAGAATACTATCCTCCACGTACAACACCTGGGATATTGTGTGACCGTTTATTATACAGTCATGCCATATCCCATGTATACCTAGTATAAATATTTGAGATTGGCTTTTGTTTTTATTACTCTGAATAGCTCAGTAGTATTAGAAAACTTGGTACTACGCTAACCTCCTACCTTTCTATATTTTTTGAAAAT